>NW_027513165.1:630000-930000 GCF_048772815.1 Callospermophilus lateralis
TAGGCTCACACAGGGCCAAGGGGCTGATTCAGACACATCCCTTCCCAAAGCAATTAAGCAAACAGCCACAGGTGATGCCCACTCATTTCCGTTTGAAAACTGTTTTCTTCTGGAATCTCGAAGGCGTGGCCTGAGGCAAAGACCTTCCTGACATTCAGGGCAACAGACCAATAGGTAATCAAAAGGCCAATTGCAGGGTTCCTCCACTGAGACTATCCTGGTCACACTGGTATCTGAGTTTTCTGAGATTCTTGCCAATTCCTTCAGCTATCCAGTACATGTCCATGTCACAGTGCTTGGAGGTGCTACATATCGTGGACACAAAAGCATGAGTCTATTCTGGAGAGTGGCCAGAATTCAGGAAGAAAACAGGAACTTAGGAAAATAGCCGGTGTTGCCCATTGATAAGGCAAGCCCTAGAGCATTCATTAGTTGGGCAGGATGAATGCTGGGAAGCTTTGTAATAGACAGGAAACATCCATTGATGCATTCTCTTTTCTAACGTCTACAACCACGGACAGTGGGTTACACAGACATAGAAACACTCGCCTTGTCCAACAACTTACTAGAAACAGTTCACTCCAAACCAAACAAACCGACTTTCCTACCTATTCTCTGAACATGAGACAAAACCACAAGCACACATCCACATCCACAAAGGCACCTCCTTCCCCCAAGTAGGTCTCTCACTCTCCGGAGTGTCCTCTGACTGCTGGGCCATACTGTGTTCCCCCGATATGGCCTGTCCTGTCTCAGATCTGGTCTCCTTGTCCAACTCTGTGAAGTGGTCAGGAGCCAGCTGTGAGCCACTACCTGCTTTTTCAAAAAAGGCCCCTCTTCAGAGTTTTCCTGGCATTTGGCCATCCTCACATCAGTAGGTACCAAGAAAGACTGACTCTGTCCTTGCTAAATCGAAGCAAGTGAGACCACTTGGACTGGGACGGGGATTGGCTCTCTGTGCCTGGCTTCCTGGATCCCAAGTTCAGAGAGTTCCATTACCAAGGAAGTGAGGTGAGGTCACATCCTTCAGGAACTGAATGAGGTCACTGCCTTGGCAACCACTTTGTCCAAACAGTTGCTTCCAAGCGTACCATGAGAAGGAGGCTGACCCTACTTTCTGTGGCACTTTCACAAATTAGAATGGTATATAAACCATAGGCACCAAAGAACAGCTCTCCACTCAGGCCTGGTTTGGTCCATCTTCTCTATATTAGGAAGAGAGCCTTTAGTCCCGGGAGCATTGCAGTGAACCTCCGCACTAAAACTATTAGCAAGCACCTGATGGAGGAGGCCTCCATAGGTAAGTGGCGCCTTTATAACATCTGATATCCGGTTAAGGGAGATCTCTTCTGATGACAGAGATGTGGCCTGGGGAGACTCACATATACTCCTGTCCAGGACAGTAACAAGAATCATTCTGTCCTCTGTTCTGTTCTGTAGGAAATTCCTCTGGAAGTGTAGAGAGGTGCCCACGGGCACGCACGCGCTCGTATTCTGGAGCTTTAGCAAGATCTTGCACTGTACCACTGTTTTTCTGTTTAGGCACCGGGTTTCTGTTTTTCTTTGTGTGTGTGTGTGTGTGTGTGTGTGTGTGTGTGTGTGTGTTTTGTTCTGCGTTCTATTTTTTTGTTTGTTTGTTTGCTTTTGTTCATTTTGTTGTGTGATTTCAGTGGTAAAAACTTAAGGATATTGGACGTGAAAATGGGTAATAAAGAGAGTAAGCCTGACACCAGTTTGAACTGTGTTTTAAGGAACTGCAATGAACTTTACCCCCCTTTGTTAAGCAGGATGATAGAAGCCCCTAGCTGGCTGCCTGGAGCACACCCATTGCAGAGGGCAATGCCTGCTGGGGACCTAAGAACTGAGTATCTCCCAGGTTAACAAGTGAAACTCCTTTAAAACCCCTTGTCCCTCCAGATCAAGAGAATCACAAAATTTGGCAGAGTCCCCTGTGTTTCTCCTTTGTTAGCAAAGCAATTAACCTCCCCTTTTCTTTTTCTCAGAACCCATTCCTCATTATTTAATTGGTATAAATTGGCTTCTAGGTCAGGAACCGAACTTTAAGTTACAAATTTGGTATCCCCCCTCCGCCCCAGAACTTTGTGAGAGCTGTCTACTGAAATGTTAGGAGATGGAGCTTGCTTGGGGTGCAACTGAACCAGAGGAGCTAATCCTGTAAGTAAAAGGAGGGACTGAGGGACCCCCAGCAGCTGCCAAAGCCCTGTTGATTCAGGTAATACCCTCCTTCCTTCCGTGCACTGTAAGAATTACGCCACCTCTGTCTTGTTAAAAAAGAGAAAAAGAAAAAGGGGACACTAAATTCATTAAAGTCACCATATAGACACTTTATTTTCCATTTCAGGTTGCCCCTCTGTTAAAACATCTGGTCCCCCCCATGGTGCCACTGGTGTAGTAGATTTTTATGGTGCCACTGGTGTAGTAGATTTTTCTCTTATCTGCTCTGGTTTAAAGGATTCTGTCTGGCAACCATAGTCTCTACCTCCTTTCTGTCTGTCTTGTGTCTTTTTTTCTGGTCCTTTAAGACATGTGCAATAATGTGTTGATATTATAAAATTTTTCTTGGGAATGATCTTAGCTGAATGTGTGTCTAAATGATGATGTTTTATCATAACAAAATGGTATCTGAATGGGTTTTTGAAGCATTGCACAATCTTGCAGTTAAAAGTCGGGTTTAGGTAATTGTTTAGTTTAAGATTTCAGGTAATTCATGCCAGAGAACTTAAATACTTAGGATGGAAAACTGAAGAACTCTACTTCCAATTGGCAAGTAACTTCCCAATCATTCAGTCTTTTTTTTTTTTTTAACCAATTTTGATTTCGGTAGCCAGGGAAAATGTCACTGTGTGTACCAGTGCATTAATTTGGACAAGGATAGTAAACCATAGTATGGTATCTGTTGACAAAATAAGATGTAAAGACATAAAATTTTGTGAATTGTATCTTAAACTTGTATCATAATTTTCAACACCCGAACCTGAAAATTATGGTTAAAATGCCTTAGGCCTGAGGTGTCTGCTCAGAATAGCAGTTTTTTCCTGCTCCTTCCAGACCTCATCCATGACTTATGTTGAAATGCAAATGAAAGAAGCCTGCAAGCTTAGTAGGAGACTGATTTGATGCCTAACGGAAAAAAAAAAGTAAATTGTATGGTATTTACTAATTACTGGCCAGTCGTTTTTTCTAGGACTCTTATTTTTTTCCTTAGATTCTGTATTTTCTTTTTGAGCTCATGATTCTGAGCATGCAGACCTAGGTTAATGTTTTTCTGATCAGTTCTATCTTTGACCAACTCTGGACTTTTTGAAACATTGCAATAAAGATTTAACCTGCGAAAAACTACAAGGCCTTTACTATTATTATGTGTGTACAATTTTGTTATGTGTTGTCTGTCTATATATACATATGTTCGTATATCATATATATGATACACAAATTAACATATATAAGGAGCGCTCATAAAAAAAGCGCTCATAAAAACAAATTTTAAAAAGTGGATCCAAAGATCTTTAGTTCACGTGGTTTAAATGTTTCAATTTAAATTGGATAAACAGATAAAAATAAATGTTTTTAAATTTAAGCTTACAAATTTTTCTAGGTGTTCAAAAATCTAATAAAATATTAATATCTACAAAACGTCTAATGTGCCTTGGTTCTAGGACATTTTCTTCAACATAAAAATGGTTTACACTGTTCAATACATTTCTCTAATATTTTGATAAATAAGTAAAGTAAATTTGATATGGGATTACTCATTCGTGAGTACTTTTGTTAGATATCTGATTCATTTACTAAGGTCTGAATGAGTTTTTACTAAACTCTATATAAGATTTTAAAAATCAGTCATGTGTTAATGAGACAAAAATTTTTTGAAACATAAGTTTACCCATAACATTGTGTTTATTAAGTTTTATTTTTTCTAGAGCAAGGAACCATAAAAATTAAACAACTTATTAAATCAGAACTGTTATTTTAGAGCACTGTACTGCCATTTCTTTAAAAGGTAAACTTGGTTAATGTAGAAACATCAATGTAATTGTGATGCTATTAATGTTTTCATATCTTACAGGTATGCAAGTCTGTAAGGTAGAAACTTTAAAAGAGCATTATATCAAGCTGGTGTTCTGAAGTTGTATGGTAAAAAAATATATTGGAGATTTATTTACCTGATATCAATAAGATATGTAAAGTTTCATGTTACTTTTTACATTGTGGAACAATTTAAATGTATTTTTAAGTTAATGAGAGCCTAATCTATGTAAAAGTTGAAAACTTTGAGGCTTTCTTTAATTCATGTTTTAAATGTGATATCATATGGTGTTAGCTAATGTTCATGAGACCGCAATTTATGTAAACTTTGTCAAATGATATTTAAAAATAAAGATCAGCTTTAGAACTAAAATACTTAAGATTTATAAAGAGCCCTGCCTTACCTGAGATAAGGCTGTGTGTCCCATTTTACTATATGTGAGAATGACTACGAAACCAGTAGGTCAGATAATATTTCTTTAAAGTTATGTTAAAAAACCTAAAAAATGTCAAGATTCCTAGGATCTAAAACAGGGGATATAAAGTAATACTCAGCCAAAAAATTTAGGGTAGCTATTACACGAACTAAGTATTTTTACTTTTGTTAATTTTATTTTGAAATTTTCTTATAAGTGATCTAAAGATTCCCTGTTAGTTGCTTTAAGAACACAACATGGGTTTATTCAAGATAATAAGTCATCACCTACAATACAGACAGAATAATACAGATCCCAATTAATTAAAAAATAATTATAAAGTTATAGACATTAAAGTCCAGTACTCTTAATATAAGGCTGTTAAAATTTATTTGCTGGATGTTTAAGATTAGGATTTAAAATTAAAGTTAAATGAAAAGGGCCAAGAAAACCAATATTTTGGCTCTTACCCTCTGAGTCAATCTGAATCCACGGAACAGGGGACTTCTCTAAAGAGCTTTTCAACTCTGAGCCACATAACCTCCTGATCAGGGAGATTAATGAGACCACTGGAGAACAGAAAGCCAATCAGTACATTTGTTACGAGAGTCATCAGAGAAAGGAGATATCCCTGATGCTTCTGAGGGAAGCCAAATGGTCAAGCAAGACCTGGACCCACCTAGCGCAAATGGCACTAGCAGAATTGAAAATCTGCTCTCGTTTTTCCAGAATTGACTCCCATAAAGCTCAGATGACTGTTAACAATAGATAGAAACAAAAGTCCGTTTGACTGCTTCATCTTAAACACTTTGGAAAGACAGTTAAGACCAAAATACAGCCATTCCTGGGCATTTTAAATAATAATAATATAATAAAAATAATAATAATAATAATAATAATAATAATAATATTTTAAGGTATGCACTTTATTTTAGCCTCCCAAAATAAGTAAGACTGGAGGCTACAAAGAAGGATTCTCAGACAGGAATGCCTGATACTTATAAAAAGAGACTATCAAAAAGAGCTGCCACAGGCAGAAATTTCTAATTTAAGGCCTGCAGATATTCCTAACCTACACAGTAGGCTTGGTGTTTGCTGGTACGATTATCCAGCCCTGAGTAACAGAATTAAAGGTTTCTCTATTAGACATAGAGTTCATACAAAAAAAAAAGGATTTTACAAGATCAGATGACATTAAATTGTTAAACTGTATCTTACGGGGAGGGACAACTGTAACACTAAAAGTTAAATATTAATTTGATAGTCCTGATAACTGGGGATATTAAAGACTGGTGAGGGAACTTCCATACAGTGACATGTTCCAGCTGCTGCAACATTTATTCAGTACTCATGGTTTTTGTTTCTCTCATAGAAGAACCCATCCCCAGATGACTTTACAACCTGTTCTTCCCCAACCAGACTTCAATCTGAACTGACTTCTAAAAGGCAACTCATGTCCCCCAACTGACTTATAAAAGGCAACTCATGTCCCTCACGCCCACTCACTTCACCCTGTCTCAGGTCAGAAGAAGAAATAATGATTGACGCCACTCTTCTTACAACAATGAAGAGAAAGATAAATAGACTATCAATATAAGTAATTAATTAAGTCAGGTAAAATCAGGGAGATCGGTATTGGGTGAGTTCTAAAAATTTGGAGAATCTTACCTGAGGGATTAAAATTTCCTCAGTGCTCTTCCCCTAATCTATTAAAGATTTGAAAGGGACACAGAGAAAAGGGGGAAATGATAGACCCAACCTGATCTTTTATTAAAATTGGGAGCCATCTTGCCACAAAGCCATGAAAAGATAATTTTGGCTTTACCATAAATTACTGCAAGTTCTGAACCTGCTTGAAATGCCTGCCCGTGCCTTGAACTCACGCATGCCCAGCTCTCTGACCAGATAGCAGCCCTCTCTGAAACTTTAGTGACACATCATAAATATTTGCCTTCTCTGGCCAGACAACATCCCTCTCTGAGGCTCTAATGGTCCTCTGAATTCTGATGTAGGGACAGCAAAAAAAATCTAAACTACCATTAGTGTGATGCTTGTCAGAGTTCTGTTATCTGTAACACCCCTTTTGTGTAACTTTCTGGGCTATAAAGCTGGGCTGTAGGAAAGCTGGGGTTGCTGTCTTGTTCCGGCTGTTTTGGGAGGGGAGGCAGCATGAAAGGTGGAAATAATAAGATTAATTTAATTTGATTTTAATTAGAGTCAGTGGTCTTTTCTTGTGTCCTTGTCTAACAGTTAACACTCCAAAAACATGGAGCTCTACCGGCCTAAAGACTTCTTGAGGAACTTCCTCTGAGGTTGGGCACTTGAAACATATGTTGTTGTAAGGAGCTTTAGCTTCCTTTCTAGTGAGACCATCAAAGCTGGGTTTGAATCTATGTGACCTGGAGGACATGGTTTCTTGTATTCTAATGAACATAAGGCAGCAGTGCTGAATTTTCTCTTTTTAGGTAAACTGTGGCCACTGGGTGCTAAGTGTCTTCCCGTGTGGACTGTGAAGCCATTTGTTCATCCTCCACTTTTCGTGGTGTTTCTTGCTGCTGCACTGGAGGTTGGTATTTGCTGCATGAAATACAATGAGTTCAACTGGGACCCAGTTTTGGAAGGAGTTCAGTCACTTGTGGTGTGTCAGGGTCTGCAGGAGAATGCAACAACCAGGTTATATCTCACAGAGCTTGCCCCCTTGTCCATAGAAATCTGACTCTGAACTTTGCCCTGGAACCTCTCCATGTAAGAAGATGCCTTTACATAGAAGGGTCTGCTGGATGCACAATGTCAGTCACAAGCCATTTGGAAGGCAATGGCAAATCCTCATGGCCACACCACAGATATATTATCACACACCTGCCCACCACTGCAATAGGCCCACTACTCAGCAGGCTCCAACTTACTGGCATCTTTGTTCTACACCATTTTCATGAAACCCGGTCAATCTTGGCATACTCTCGTACACTCATGATCAGCAACAAGACATCCAAAGGTTCTCCAGTGCCACCTGATTATTGGAATTTCAAAAATTTCATTGTATTTATCTAGCTTTTTTTCATGGATGAAGTTGGAGACATTGTGGGTTTCAGTTCATTCAGGAACCATTAAATGGTGAGGAAGCTCATTTCAATGAAAGCTCTGGAGAACTCTCACAGGCAAGTCTTCCCATAGAGTCTTCAAAAGGTCACATGAAGCCAGGCCCATTGAGGTCTTCAATGTGACGTCCATGGGTGTTCTGACTCTCAACTATGGCTGCCAAATCTTTCAGAATAAAATCATATGATATCCTAGCTGAGATTCCAAGTCTCTGTGGAAAGCCACTCTGTCCTTGATCTCAGTTTCCAAGGGCGAATCCCATGCGTGGCCTCCTAAAATCTGAACACAGTTCATGGCAATATTTCTCTGAGATCAGTTCCAGAACTCAGACTCTAAGGGGAATCACACCAGAGTTCAAGCCCAGGTAGACCCAGTCATCACTTCCAACCACCACACAAATGACCACAATTAAAACCAAAGCACTCCCACAAGGCCCTCATCTTCTTCCATATAGACACTCATCATAACCTGTGGCTTGAGGTTTCCATGAGGGGATCAGTCCAAGAAGGATCCTTAGATCCAAACCTCCCCCGGGACCTTTTTAACTACTGCCAGCGTCTGAAAAAGTGGAGGAAGATTCCCTGTATTGAAGGTTTTAGCCTTCCCACACAGCACCTTGTCTCTGCTCCTCCTGCCCTCCCCCTCAGGTCCTCCTTGCTTGCAATCCCCTCTCTTCCCCTACTTCTACTTCTGACTTCACAGATTCTTCCTCATTCGACCCAGCAGATGAACCCCCACCTTATCCCCAGCCCCATCTGCCCCTTCTCTTCTGCTATACCCTCCTCATCCTCTGCCTGATTCCATGGATCCTCAGCCTTCCATTTTATCCCCCTCCCCTCCGTCCTCTTCTGCCTGCTCTACCTCCTCCTCTTCCAAAGAGACACTCCCTTCTCCTTCCTCTCCTTCCTGTCCGCCGCCTGCCTCTTTCAGTCCTCCTGTTACCAGGTCTAAAGGACTCCTTCCCACCCCTAAGACAATCGCACCCCTTCGTGAGGTAGCTGGTCGCGAGGGTGTCATCAGAGTCCACGTGCTCTTCTCCAGGTCAGACATTACTCAGCTAGAGAGGAAGTTAGGCTCAATCACCACTAAACCCACCACTTACATACGGGAGTTTCAATGGGTCCTGCAAGCATATAGCCTCACTCTTCATGACATATACATGCTCTTGGCCAATACACATCTCCCCGAGGAAAGGCAATGGGTCTGGGAGCTAGTCCAAGCCCATGCTGATGAAAATCATAGGACCAATCCTAACCACCCCACGGGCCCTCATGCTGTCCCAGAGCAGGATTCCCTATGGGATTACAACACCCCTGAAGGCTTACAGACTCATGACCTTTTTACATCCTGCCTCTTGGCGGGCCTGAAAAAGGCCACCCGCAAGGCTGTTAACTTTAAAAAGGTGCAGGAGGTCATTCAAAGGAAGGAGGAAACACCTTCAGAATTCCTGGATAGACTAACCAAGGCCCTTCAACAGTGCACATAACTCGACCCAGAAACCCCTGATGGCTGTCATGTCTTAATGACATTTGTTCTGGCCCAAAAATACTCTGACATTAAAGCCAAGCTTAAAAAGCTTGAACAGGGCCCTGCTACTCCTCAGACCAAAATCCTCGCTGTCACTTTAAAGGTTTTTCATGGTAGAGAGGATGAAAGTGATTGCCGTAGGCAGAGAGCTGAAAATGCCAAATTCCAAATGTTGGCCCAGGTCATTCAGAGAAGGCCATCACCATGCCGTCCCAATGTGACACCCCCTGGAGCTTTCTTCAAATGTGGTAAGGATTGTCCTTCGCCGAGAACACTGTAAAACCCCTGCCCAACATGCCATCAAAGGAGACACTGGGGGGCAGACTGCCCAACAACCCGGAAGGGAGGTTGTTCAGCCACCCGGCAACCCCAGCCTCTCCTGGGCTTGGCAGAGGAGGATTGATGGAGCCCTGGGCCTTCCCTCCAGACTATTACCATCAAGAATCAAGAGCCTAGGGTCACCTTCCTGGTGGATGGACGCTTCATTACCTTCCTCTTGGATATTGGTGCCACTTTTTCAGTCTTGAGGGAGTATTGGGGTCCTACCACACCCTCAAAAACTCCTATTGTCGTGGTAGGAGGTAAACGTATTTTCCCTCAAAATCCCTTTTGTCCTTCACTCACTCCTTTCTCGTTATGAGCCATTGCCCCATTCCCCTTCTGGAAAGGGACATACTCTCACTATTAAAAGTCACCATTCACATATCACCCCACACCTCTCCTACCTCTCATTTCCTCATGATGTTCCTAGGGGCAGATACACCTCCTTCATGCAGTCTCCCACGACTATCTAAACCAGTTAACCCTGAGTTTTGGGACACAACTACACCCTGTATGGCTAAATGCAGTCCTATTATATTGTCTTACGGGACCCTTCAAGATATATTAGTCAACCATGATATCCACTCACAACCACAGCCTTCCTCGGATTAGAAGCCATCATCCAGGATTTATTATGAAAGGGGTATCTTAGGCCTACACACTCTCCTTTCAACACCCCCATTCTGGCAGTAAAGAAACCTAACGTGTCCTACAGGCTGGTTCTAGACCTTCCCCTTGTCAACTCCTCTGTGGTCCCCATCCACCCGCTAGTGTCCAACCCTTACACCCTTTTCTCTCAGATCCCTGCCACTATTACCCACTTCTTGGTCCTAAATTTAAAACATGCGTTCTTTTCTATTCCCTTGTTCTCAGAATCTCAGTATATCTTTGCTTTTACTTGCACTAACTCTCACATCCGCCATTCTCATCAGCTTACCTGGACTGTCCTCCCACAGGGATTCAGGGATAGCCCCCATCTCTTTGGCCAAGTTCTTGCCCAGGACCTCACATCCGTTCACCCGACCTGTCCTGACTCTACTCTCCTTCAATATGTCGATAACCTTCTTCTATGTAGTCCCTCTGGGAACACTCTCAATCCCACACTGCTCAGCTTCTTAATTTCCTAGCAGACAAGGGAAATAGGGAGTCTCCCCACAAGGCCCATGTTTCCCAGTCTTCTGTCACCTATCTTGGTTTTTGCCTTACACCCAGAAAAAAGGAAATAACACTGGATAGGAGGCAACTCCTCACTTATCTTCCAGTGCCCCATACAAAAGCCAAAATACTATCATTCCTAGGACTAGCAGGTTATTTTAGGGCCTGGATCCCAAATTATTCTCTTCTTTACAAATCCTGTATGACCTAGCAAAGGGACCCCCTAGTGAATCTCTTGCCTCCTTCCCAAACTACAACTTGCGCAGGCTTCAGCAACTTGTCTTAAAGGCACCTGCCCTTCACCTTCCTGATCTTTCAAGACCATTTCATGTATATGTCCATGAAAATGGGAGGCAAGAACTTGGGGTCTTAGGTCAAAACTATGGGCCTACATTTGCACCTGTGGCATATTTGTCCAAGCAACTTGACCCTACCATCCGTGAGTGGGCCCCTTGCTTAAGAGCTCTGGCTGCTGGACAAATTTTACACAAAGAAGCCTCTAAGCTTACTTTTGGGGCCCCTTTAACTATCCACTCCCCACATCACTTGAAGGATCTTTTAGCTTATAAGGGCTTTCAAACCCTTCCTCCATCCAGATTTCTGTCGCTCCTCACTTCCTTTCTGGAAAACCCTAATATTACTTTCCTTCCCTGCTCTGCACAGAACCCTGCCTCACTGCTCCCAATGACTCCCACGTCTAATACACCAACTCATAATTGGTTGGAAACCTTAGATGATTTCCTCCCCTGTCATTCTTCCATTTCTGAGTGACTACTAGCCAAGCCTGACCTTATCTGGTTTACTGATGGCAGAACGGCACTCATTACTTTGGATACGCTGTAGTATCAGCCACTGAGATTATAGAGGCCAAAGCTCTGCCTTCAGGAACTACCAACCAGCAGTCTGAACTTATAGTATCCACTCGTGCCAGCCTTCTAGCACAAGGCAAATCCCTCACCCTTTATACTGATTCAAAATATGTCTTCCATATCTTATCCCATACTGCAATATAAAAGGAGCGAGGCCTACTTACCACCAAAGGTAATGTGATCACTAATTCGGCTCTTATAACAAATCTGATAGAGGCCTCCCACTTACCCACCCAGGTGGGAGTTGTCCATTGTAGGTCTAATCAGAAGGACTTCTCTCTTATCACTGAGGGCAATGCCAAAGCTGACCAGGTGGCACAAATGGCTGCTACCACTTCCATTGATGGACCCCCTGGGGGACATATAATGGCCACTTTAGACAGCTCATCTGAAGCCCCTACTTCTTCCAGTAAGAACAAGAATCTCTTCAAGTTCCTTCATAATCTATTCCTTTCCAATTCTCAGTCTTTGACCCTCTTTTTACAGAGCTTCTTCTCGCTCACCCTCTCTGACAAAGCCATGCTACAGAATATAGCCTCTAATTGTCAGATCTGTCAGTGGACCAACACTTATACTCCTTTAAGGCCCAAACCTTTCCCTTCCCACCAAGCCCGGGGACACATTCCCACTGCTGACTGGCAGGTAGACTTCACCAACATGCTCACAGTATGGCGCACTAACTACCTCCTTGTCTTTGTGGACACTTTCTCTGGTTGGATTGAGGCATTTCCCACTTCCAATAAAACGGCTTCCACTGTAGCTTTAATCTTACTGACAAACATCATCCCCAGGTTTGGTATGCCCACTTCTCTACAATATGACAATTGCCCTGAGTTTATTTCTAGGATCACACAAAAGGTCTCTCAAGCCCTCTCCTTCAGGTGGCATTCCCACTGTCCATATTACCCCCAAGCTTCAGGGAAAGTGGAAAGGGTAAATCGTACTCTAAAGTAAGTCCTTACCAAATTGACAATGGAATTAAACTTAGACTGGGTCAAACTCCTTCCCTTGGATTTGCTTCGAATTAGAGCTCTCCCTAAAAACCATCTTTACTGTCTCCCTTTGAGATAATGTATGGAAGACCTCTTATACCCCCTGGGTTGGTCATTTCACAAGGATCTCTCACCCGAGATTTGTCTTTGCCTCTTTTATATCATCTCTGCTCGGAAATCTGGAAATATCAGGACTGGCTTCATCCGGACCCAGTGTCCTCTCCAAACAGTCCTCCCATAACACCTGGGAGTCTAGTCTATTATAATACCCCAGAGGAGAAAGGGACTCTTGCCCCAAAATGGAAATGCCCCTATCCTGTCATTCTCTGTACCCCCACTGCCGCCAAACTCTCCTTACCAGACAACCGTCTCACTCCCTGGATTCACATTTCTAGGTTGAAGCCATATCACCAGGAGGTCCCACCTGCTGACGACAGGACCACCCAGAGGAACTCCAAGAATCACCTCCTGAACCTCCCCTTAACTCCTGCTCTCCACACTCATCTCACCCATTTAAGTTGCAGCTCACACGGTGTTCCATGCAGCCCAATTCCTCTTAAAAAAGTCACAATGAGCTCTCCCAACACCCTAATCTTCTGTAACTGCTTGTTTTTTTGTGCTCTGCTTATTTTCTGTACTCTATCGGGACTGGTCTTTACCCACCTCTCCTACCATGTATTTATTCACTCTTCAGGAACGGTACTCAGAACATGGCATGCAGAAGGTCGGTGCAGTGGATACAACTACTTGCTTCATCCACAATTCCACCTCTATTTCCCTAAAATTGTCACCTTCAAGGACCTTCGTCCCTGGTAGCTGGAACTGGCCTTTCATTTGCTTCCTTTTTGATCAAACAAAAGACTATTGTCATTGGTGGCCTGAGATATATAATGGGTGCCCCAATTGGTCATGCAGGTTTCATGATGAACATGGTAGCTATTCTTACCACTCACTTGGTTACCCAAAAGGGTGGATATCTAGTTACCTAAAGTGGCATAAAGGCTCTTCATCTGATAACAATGGATGGTATACTTTAGATATACCTGACCCCAAGGCCAAACGTTGGGGCTATGTTGAGTTTGCTGTCTATGCTCGGACAACCTCAGCCAGACCCACAATGTGGATGACTGTTGGCAGCACCCTGATTATGCCACCTAAGGCAACCATCCAGGTAGTCGAACACATTAAGGAGTCAGAATCAAAACTTCGAGATCTTATCCATAGCTCATCCAAAAAGGATTCAGACCCTTCAACCCCCTCAGGTCCCCCTGACACATGGCTCAATTTGTTACACCAAACTCTTCAATTATTAAAATCCACCCCTCTTTCTGTGCCTCCTTCTCAGTGCTTTCTCTGTGCTTCAATTAGTCGTCCACTTCTAGCAGCGGTCCCATTAGTGGCAGGAAATATTTCAGCAAAAACCTACAATTTCTCTAAGAAAGGACAACCCCTACATGTGACACGTATCCCACTGTGGGAAAGTTATTCCACCAATGCTTTATTTGCTTTCATCTGTTTCCACCTGCCAATAATGAATCCTTTACCAATTTGTTCCTTAAGCTTAAGCACCCAATCGAGCCCTGCGTTTATGCAACCTGGAAATTTCCTCTGGTGTTATGGGTTTTAAGTACCTCAACGATCAATGTCTCTGGCACCTGTTTCTTGGTTACTGTAGTTCCTCAGCTGTCTTTGTATACTCCCACCGAATTCCGACAGTTGGCCCTACCTTCCCGAACCCGTAGGGCAGTCTTTCTGCCGGTTCTTGTAGGCCTCACTTTAACAACCTCAGTGGCGGGTCTCGGACTCTCTGGTGGAGCTATAGGTCATGTTCTATGGGCATCCAATGACCTGCAACAAAAACTGCAGGAAGCACTCGATACCACTGCTGAGTCTCTGGGCTCCTTGCAGCGCCAGGTTACTTCATTGGCACACGTGGCTTTACAGAACCAAAGGGCAATTGATCTTCTCACTGCAGAAAAAGGGGGTACATGACTATTCCTCAGAGAGGAATGTTGCTATTATGTTAATGAATCTGGGCTGATAGAAAAAAATGTTGTTAAATTGCAGGAATTATCGACCAAATTGCTCAAACCTAGCTCCTCCAATCCCATAACAGGGTTCTTCTAATCCTATCTTGCCATGTACTTACTACCTATCTTGGGGCCCCTTATTGGGATGCTCCCTTTTTGTGCTCTCTTGCCATGCATAATGAAGTTCCTTCAAACCCAACTGCAAAAAATTTTTAATCAAAATTTCAACCAGCTTTTGCTTAGGCACTACCAGCCTCTGATGACCGATGAACCCCTAACATCTCCAAGAGAACAGTTCACTCCGTGATGAAGCTCACTACCAGGCACGATGGAATGCAACGTACATCAGACAGCGGGAGGCAACGAGCTTGGAGAACCTCCTAATCTGCCATCCTGGATTCATGAGTCTTTATGACATTCTAAGCTTCCTCATGGCCCTTGGCCTCTTCTATGTCAGTCCCCCAACATGGAACTTCTGCCAAAAATTGACCTTTGCTTTAATTTTTATCTTCATTCTGTTTTTATTCGCTCTGATCTTCTTCAGGTGCTGGTGACGCCATGTCCAGGCAACGCTTCCAGTATTTCCTTGAGTCTCTGTTACAGGACCAGTGGCTGATACCAACAATCTCCTCCATCCAGGACTGGTTTCATGCCATCGACAACTTGTGGCATCAGGGAACTTTCATAGACTTTACCCCTACTGAAGTAGCTATCTATACCACTGGGTTTTATTTCTGGCTGCCATGATATCCCAAGACCTGCCCCCCGAGCATTCGTCCACTTCCCTTTCTAGGCCCCACAGCACCCCTACACAGCAGGAATCAGCCAGAAATGACAAACAACACCCCAATTTCTTAAAAAACAAAAATGGAGGAATGTTAGGAAAAGTATAAATGGCAGCCATACCCCAGAGAAAAACCCCAACATGGCGCCTAAGGACTTCTTCTTCCTACCTTCTTCTTTTCTGCAGTGGCGTGAAAAGTCCCCGCCCTTGTTAACAATGCAGCCAGCGCCAATTTCAAATCTCGCTGGTGGGGAACCTTAGCCCCAATGAGAACTAATTCCTGGGCTCCGGAGCTGATATCTGAAAAAACTTATTCTCAGAACATGAGACCAAACCACAAACCCACAACCACACCCACAAAGGCACCTCCTTCCCCCAAGTAGGTCTGTGACTATTCGGAGTGTTCTCTGACTGCTGGGCCATACTATGTTCCTCCGAAATGCCCTGTCTTCTCTCAGATCTGGTCTCCTTGGCCAACTCTGTGAAGTTGACAGGAACCAGCGGTGAGCCACTACCTTCTTTCTCAGGAAAGGCCCCTCTTCAGAGCTCTTCTGGCATTTGGACATCTTCAAATCAGTAGGTACCAAGAAAGACTGACCCTGTCCTTGGTAAATCCAAACAAGTGAGACAACTGGGACTGGAACTGGGACTGGCTCGGGGTGCCTGGCTTCCTGGATCCCAAGTTCAGAGAGTTCCAACACCAAGGAAGTGAGGTGAGGTCACTTCCTTCAGGAACTGAATGAGGTCACTGCCTTGGCAACCAATTTGTTTTAACAGTTGCTTCTTATGGTCCCTTTAGATGGAGGCTGCCCCTACTTCCTGTGACCCTTTCATAAGTTAGAATGAGATATAATCCATAGGCTCTCAGGAACAGCTCTCCATAAGGCCTGGTTTGGTCCGTCTTCTCTACATTAAGAAGACAGAGGCTGATTCAGACACCAAACTTCATCCTACCAGGTTGTTTTCCATGGAAGATGACTTTTGCTCTCTCAGGTCCTTCATTGCTGCCTACATCTTCTCCAGGGATCATTTCTGCACATACCTTTGAGGTTCTCATCAGGTGGAAGATCCCATACATTCCTGAATTGTAAGACCAACACTGTCACTGCTTTTCTGTAAAGTTAGATTGAGGGAAGAGTGTATGGTTAGTGTTAATAACATTTTCAATTTTGGTTAGGAACCATTCTGCTCGATGAACAATGGTATTGGGAACCTGCGATATTTATAAGAATATAGAGGTGAAATATATGAACGAAAAGAGAAATCTAAGTAAGAATTGAAGCCCAGAAGGTCATTGGGTCCTTGATTGGGATACTTAGCATTGAATTATGTTCTGCACAGATGTCTCAGATAAATCGATATACAATGGCATAGGACCTTGTACCTTGGATGATTGAATGCAGAAGAGAACATCCAGTCAAAAAGGGATAGTCGGTAGGATTAGGAAGACAGTAGGTAGGTTTAGGAAGAAGAGTGAATATAGGATTTGGACCAAAGTTTTTTAGCAATAGGGTTTCAGTTAGAGAGTGAATGTTAGTGATAGCACATGTGAAGATTCAGTCACAATGATGAACTGGGGAAAATATGTAGGAAAGCAGATATCAATAGACACATTACAAAATCATTCAAAGTGTAAACTGAGTGACAGCTTTAGACATATTCAACAGGGTTGAGTTTGAATATATAATCTTTGAAAGAAACAAATATGTAGTCACCAATAGGATTTTCATTTGAGATCATTAGGCAACCTGGACATGGATATTTTTAGTAATCCATGTTCACTTTCCATTTAGGTATGGTACAATCATAAGTGTGAACTTTGCTTTTTGCTGTTCAGAATATTACTGTGATAAAATGTATATGTAGATCAGGTTACATGTATTTGTTCCACCATTTCTGGGAGCAATATTTTGAAGACGTATAAATTAGTATTGGGGGTATAAAGAGGTGTACCCTGTGTCTATGAATATAGAGATAATACATGAATAGACCATACTGTGAATAAATAATATAACTGGTTCCACTTTAAATAATGGATTGAATTGATATCTGTAACTAAGTAAGAAATCTTATATTTATATACAATCATTCTTTCCAACCACTTATACATTTAATGGTAATATTAGGGTTATGGTTTATCATGAGGGGTGTTTTGCTTCAAATATGATAATGGAAATCGAAAATAATGTGTTTGTAAAAAAGTCTCATGAAAAGAGCAGTCAAGAAACATGGAGGAATACATGGGTACTGAAGCAGGAAGTGATTTGAAGTTAAACAAATGCGTATAAATTTGCTAAATTGTGGATGAAATATGTATCCTATGATGTGCATAAACTGAAGAAATAGTAATGTTCCAGTGTTGAATAAAAATGAACGTCAAAATGCACATCATGTCCCATAGGAATCTACTTGCATTGATGTTAAACTCGGGTCAGTTACTGTAGAAATATTATGATTTGGCTTTTTTTTTTTTTTTTGGTGTTATAATACAATTTATTTTAGTACTAGCATGACACAGAATGTAGAGGAAGGAACAATGGATTTTTAGTTATAGCACTAATGATCTAACATTTAATGACTATTTTGGGGAGTCTAGAAATTACATAAGGCTATGTAACATATTGTTTTTTATTTAACATTCAACAAAGCTTGGAATTTTGGTAATATTTCTACTTTTTTATTTTTTGTTTTTCAGTTGTTGATGGACCTTCATTTTGTTTATTTTTATGTGGTGCTGAGAATAGAACCCAGTGCCTCACACATGCTAGACAATCATGTTACCACTGAGCCATAAACCCAGCCCCTCCACTTTTTTCTTAACATCGAATATGCTTCTCTCTCTTCTTTACTCACTTTCTTCCTCATTTTCCCCCTTCTCTCTCTTCCTTTTTCATTTTCCATCCATATCAATTTTTCTCTCATGTCATTACAAACAGTATCTTGCTATGAAATTTAAATTTAAGACTGTTTTTTATAGTCATTCTTTTTTCTTGAGAAAACGTTAAAATTATAATCACCTGATAGATATATCACTATACATTTATTATATGTATGTATCTATATTCATGCATATGCATTACAAATATAAATGTATATATACATTTATATTTAAAAGTACTTTGATTAGCCTGTTAGATATAATATAGACCATATCTTTCTTAATTCTCAAGTCTTCCAGAATTAACATCTTACAGTGAAAATCAATTAAACATATTTAAGTAAACAGGTTTCTTTCTTATTTATCTATACTGAAAATTTAAAGTTTTATATCACATTAAGCGATAATATGGCATAATATATCTTATGAATTAGAGAAAAATTTTTTAAAAAACCTATTATTTAAGGACCATATGCACTGACATTTTAAATGGCTTTCTCGTGATATCAATTTCTATCAATTGTGTATTAATTGCCAAATATTTATTTTAGTACTTTTCATATTCATAATTGATATAAAGTCAATTGTTTAATTCTTCTTGTAAGTAGTTACTTATTACAGCAGGGAAATTATTAATAATTCTAAATCTTTATAAGAAAAATTGTGCAAAGATATTTTCATGCAAAATTAAGAATAATTGCATGCTCTGAATGTTTGATTGTTAATACATATAACAAAAAGCTTTTGATGAGTCTCTTCCCCAGTAAAACATAAAATGCAAAGATATAGTTGGGTATGTATGTCCAAATAAAGATAAGGAGAAATACACATTATTAACTAGAAACAATTAAATAAAAGAAGAAAAGAAAAATCCAACACATTGTACGAACTTGTCAGATGAGGTAGTATTCTGGAAGAATAGCCTAAGGCTAGACCTGGTCCATGACAAAATATTAACTAAAAAAATGAAATATGAAAAATATAGGAAATGCTATGAATTTTTCATGAAGGTAGGTGAATTATCCTTTAATCTCAATTTATGTGCATTTTCAAAAGCCAAATTTCTGGTAAAATAAATTTGTGATAGTTACAACTACACAAAACAAAGTTTCTGCTAAGAAAAATGAATGCATCTCAACACTTTTTTAGCTGATTTCTTCCCACTGAATTTTAAACCTTTATTTATTTATTTATTTTTATTGGTTGTTCAAAACATTACAAAGTTCATGATATATCATCTTTGATACATTTTTCTCATTTGGATTATGAACTCCCATTTTTTTCCCCAAATAAGAATTGCAGAAATACATTGGTTACACATTCACATTTTTACATAATGGCATATTAGTGACTGTTGTATTCTTCTACCTTTCCTATCCCCTACTATCCCCCCTCCCCTCCCCTCCCATCTTCCCTCTCTACCTCATGTGCTGTTGTTTAATTCTCTCCATTATTTCCCTCCCATTTCCCCTCACAACCTATTATGTGTAATTTTGTGTATCATTGAGGGTTTCCTACCATTTCCATATGCTTTCTGTTCTCTCTCCCTTTCTCTCCCCTCACTCATTTTGTATAATGTTAATCTTTTCCTCATGCTCTTCCTCCCTTTCTGTTCTTAGTTGCTCTCTTTATATCAAAGAAGACATTTGGCATTTGTTTTTTAAGGATTGGCTAGCTTCGCTTAGCATATTCTGCTCTAATGCCATACATTTCCCTGCAAATTCTATGATTTTGTAATTTTTTAGTGCTGTGTAATAGTCCATTGTGTGTAGATTCCACATTTTTTTATCCATTCATCTATTGAAGGGCATCTAAGTTGGTTCCACAGTCTAGCTATTGTGAATTGTGCCGCTATGATCATTGATGTGGCAGTATCCCAATAGTACGCTGTTTTAAGATGCTCAGAGAATAGTCCAAGAAGGGTGATATCTTTGTCAAATGGTGGATCCATTCCCAGCATTCCCAGGAATCTCCATACTGTTTTCCAAATTGGCTGCACCAATTTACAGTCCCACCAGCAGTGTACAAGTGTCCCCTTTTCCCCACATCCTCGCCAACACTTACTGTTTTTTGACTTCCTAATGGCTGCCCATCTTACTGGAGTGAGATGGTATCCTAGGGTGGTTTTGATTTGCATTTCTCTGACTGCTAGAGATTGTGAGCATTTTTTCATGTACTTGTTGATTGATTGTATGTCCTCCTCTGTGAAGTGTCTGTTCAGGTCCTTGGCTCATTTGTTGATTGGGTTATTTGTTATCTTATTTTTTAATTTTTTGAGTACTTTGTATATTTTGGATATTAGGGCTTTATCTGAAGTGTGAGGGGTAAAAATTTGTTCCCAGGATGTAGGTTCTCTATTTACCTCTCTTATTGTTTTTCTTGCTGAGAAAAAAAAAACTTTTTAGTTTAAGTAAGTCCCATTAATTAATTCTTGTTATTAATTATTGGGATATGGGTGTCCTATTAAGGAATTTGGAGCCCGACCCCACAGTATGTAGATCGTAGCCAACTTTTTCTTCTATCAGATGCAGTGTCCCTGATTTGATATCTAGCTCCTTGATCCACTTTGAGTTAACTTCCTTGCTTGGCGAGAGAAAGGGATTCAGTGTCATTTTGTTACACATCGATTTTCAATTTTTTTAGCACCATTTGTTGAAGATGCTATCCTTCGTATATTGCAGGTTTTTAGCCCTTTTTATCAAATATAAGAAAGTTGTAATTTTGTGGATTGGTTTCTGTGTCCTCTATTCTGTTCCATTGGTCCACCTGCCTGTTTTGGTACCAGTACCATGCTGTTTTTGTTACTATTGCTTTGTAGTACAGTTTGAACTCTGGTATCGCTATACCTCCAGATTCAAACTTCCTGCTTAGAATTGCTGTTGCTATTCTGGGTCTTTTGTTTTTCCATATGAATTTCATGATTGCCTTATCATTTCTACAAGAAATGTCGTTGGGATTTTGATTGGCATGAATTTAAACCTGTAGAGAATTTGGGTAATATCGCCATTTTGATGATGTTATTTCTGCCTATCTATGAATTGGGTATATTTTTCCATATTCAAAGATCTCTTCTATCTCTTTAGGGTTCTGTAGTTTTCATTTATAAATCTTTCACCTCTTTTGTTAGGTTGTTTCCCAACTATTTAATTGTTTTTCCAATTATCTTATTTTCTTTGAGGATATTTTGAATGGAGTGGTTTTCCTCATTTCCATTTCAGAAGTTTTGCTGCTGATATACAGCAATGCCTTTGATTTATGCGAGTTGATTTTATATCCTGCCACTTTGCTGAATTCATTTATTAACTCTAGCAGTTCCTCTGTAGACCCTTTTGGGTCTGTTAAATATATTATCATGTCATCCGCAAATAGCGATAATTTAAGTTCTACTTTTCCTAGTTTTATGCCTTTAATTTCTTTTGTCTGTCTAATTGCTATGCCTAGTATTTCAAGAACTAAATTAAATAGAAGTGGTGATAGAGGGCATCCCTCTTGTTCCAGATTTAGATGGCATGCCTTCAGCTTTTCTCAATTTAGGATGATGCCAGCCTGAGGTTTATCATATATAGCTTTTGCAATCTTGAGGTAAGTTCCTGTTATCCCTAGTTTTTCTAGTGTTTTCAACATAAAGGGATGTTGAACTTTGTCGAATGTTTTTTCTGAATCTATCGAGATGATCATATGGTTGTTGTCTTTAAGTCTATTGATGTGGTGAATAGCATTTATTGATTTCCGTATAATGAACCAGCCTTGCATCCCAGGGATGAATCCTACATGATCATGGTGCATAATTTTTTTGATATGCTTTTGTATTCGATTCACCAAGATTTTATTGAGAATTTTTGCATCCAAGTTTATTAGAGATATTGGTCTGTAGTTTTCTTTCTTTGAAGTGTCTTTGTCTGGTTTTGGGATCAGGGTGATATTGGCCTCATAGAATGAATTTGGAAGAGTTTCTTCTTTTTCTATTTTTAGAAATAGCTTGAAAAGTATTGGTATTAATTCCTTTTTGAAGGTTATGTAGATCTCTGCTGTATACCCATCCGGTCCATGGCTTTTTTTTGTTGGTAGTATTTTGATGGCTTCTTCAATTTCTTCCTTTGTTATTGTTCTGTTTAAATTGTGTCTGTCTTCCTGACTCAATCTGGGCAGATCGCATGACTTAAGAAGTTTATTGATATCTTCACTATCATCTATTTTATTGGAACATAGGTTTTCCATATACTTTCTAATTATCTTCTTATTTCTGTAGTGTCTTTTGTGATATTGCCTTTTTCATCCCGTATGTTAGTAATTTGAGTTCTCTCTTTTCTTCTCTTCCTTAGCATGGCTAAGGGTCTATAAATCTTATTTATTTTTTCAAAGAACAAACTTTTAGTTTTATCAATATTTTCAATGTTTTTTTTTGTTTCAATTTCCTTGATTTCTGCTCTAATTTTAATTATTTCTTGTCTTCTACTACATTTGCTGTTGTTTTGCTCTTCCATTTCTAGGTTTTTGAGGTGTAGTGTGAGTTCATTTATTTGCTGTTTTTTTCTTTTTTTTTTTTTTTTTTTTGGAGGAAAGAACTCCAAGAAATGAATTTCCCTCTTAAAACTGCTTTCATTGTGTCCCATGGATTCCAGTGTGTTGTGTCTGTATTGTCATTTGTCTCTACGAATTTTTTCATCTCCTCCTTTATGTCTTCTGTAAACCATTTATCATTCAGTAGCATGTTGTTCATTTTCCATGTGATGTAGGATTTTTCCTTCCTTCTTTTATCATTGATTTCCAGATTCATTCCATTATGATCAGATATGGTGCATGGTATTATCTCCACGACTTTATATTTACTAATAATTGTCCTATGGCATAATATATGGTCTACCTTTGAGTAGGATCCATGTGCTACTGAGAAGAACGTGTATCCACTTTTTGATGGTTGATATATTCTATATATGTCGGTGAAGTCTAGGTTACTGATTTTGCTGTTGAATTCTATAGTTTCTTTATTCAGTTTTTGTCTAGAGGATCTGTCTAATGGCTAGAGCGGTGTGTTGAAGTCACCCATAATTATTGTGTTGTAATTTATTTGACTCTTGAACTTGAGGCGAGTTTGTTTTATGAGTGTTGCAGCTCAATTGTTTGGTGCATACAAATTGATAATGGTTATGCATTGTTGGTGCAAGGTTCCTTTTAACAGTATATAGTGTCCTTCTTTATCCCTTTTGATTAACGTAGGGTTGAAGTTGATTTTATTCGATATGAGTATGGCCACTCCTGCTTGCTTCCGAGGGTCATGTGAGTGGTATGATTTTTCCCAAACTTTTAATTTCAGCCTCTGTATGTCTTTACCTATCATATGAGTCTCCTGAAGGCAGCATATTGTTGGATTTTTTTCTTTTTTGATCAAGGTTACTAGCTTATGTCTCTTGATTGGTGAGTTTAGGCCATTAACATTTAAGGTTAGAATTGAAATATGATTTGTACTTCCAGTCATGTTTATTTATTTATTTATTTATTTATTTATTTAGGTTAGTTTTTACTTTTTGGTTATTTTCCTCTCCCTTTACTGAGATACCTCCCGCTGCTAGTTTCAGGCATTACTTTTCAAATCCTCTTCTTGTAGTATTTTGCTCAAAATGCTTTGCACTGCTGGTGTTCTGGCTGTGAATTCTTTTAGCTTTTGTTTATCGTGAAAGACTTAAATTTCATTGTCAAATCTGAAGATTAATTTTGCTGGATACAGTATTCTTGGTTGGAATCCATTATTTTTGAGCGTTTGAAATACTTTTTTCCAGGATCTTCTTGCTTTCAAAGTTTGTGATAAAAAATCAGTAGTTAACTTTATTGGTTTACCCCTGAATGTAATCTGCCTACTTTCTCTCGTAGCTTTTAATATTCTCTCTTTGTTCTGTATGTCCTTGTTCTGGCTATCTTCATAATTATTTGTCTTGGAGTTGGTCTATTATGGTTTTGAATGCTTGGGGTCCTGTAGGCTTCCAGGATTTGGCAATTCATTCCATCTTTCATCTCTGGGAAATTTTCCAGAAATATTTCATTTAATATGTTGTCCATTCCTTTGGTTTGAATCTCTATGCCTTCTTCTATCCAGATGACACTCAAATTTGTTTTTTTTATGACATCCCATATCTCTTGAATAGATTGCTCATGGGATTTAAGCATCTTTTCTGTGTTTACTCTATTCTTTTCAAGTTGATAAACTTTGTCTTCATTATCTGATGTTCTAACTTCTAATTGATCTAGTCTATTTGTAATATTCTTCGTTTGAGTTTTTAATTTGGTTTATAGTTTTCTGCATTTCTAGGATTACTGTTTGATATTTCTTTTTAAGATCTCTATCTCCTGGTAAAGCTCGTTCTTTGCCATTTGAATTTGTTTGTTTATTTGATTTTCAAAATATACTTTTATTGCTTGGACTTGCTGCCTCATGTCTTCTCTAATATTCCTTTCCATCTGAGTTAGGTATGCCTTGAGTTTTTTTCCCTATCCCTATTTCTGATGCTTCTCGGTCTTCCTGTAGAATTTTTTTCCCTTGTTTTTTCATGATGTTCACATTACTTTTCAGCTCTATTGATTGCTGTGTTTCTGCTCTCTTCAATAGATTTGTTTTGGTTTTGTATATCTCTGTTGTCTCTCTTTTGTGTTTGTAGACTATGCCTGCAAAAGTGGATTCCGCTTGGAAGGAATTCCGACAGCTGAGCTCCAGTGATGTCACCTGTCTGCTATGGCGGGCCCCAGGCTCCTTGCCGGGGTGTTTGAATGGGGGGGTGGGACTGGACTGTCTCTGGTTGGTTTCACCTCCCGGTCGCTGGCGGGCGGGCGGTCTCCAGCCATCCAGTAGTGCAATCAGTGAATGGGCTGTCACTGGCGGACTGGTGATCTCTTGCTGCCCAATTGCGCAGGCAGCCAGCGGGTGATTGGTTGCTGGTGGGCAGGCATTCTCCAGCCGCCTAGTCAAGCGGGTCTGTCCTCTAGTCTCCTGGTTTCCTCTGCGAGTCCTGATTTCCCCTGCTACACCAGATTTCCCCTGAGTGATGCCTCTTGGCTGATCAAACTGTACTCTTTGCCTGCCGTTTCTTGGGTGTGGAGGGTGTCTATTGGGAACCCTGGCACTCTATTGTTTTGAATTTTTCCGCTTGCCCCACCCATTGTGCTGGCTAGACAAGTTTCGTTTTCACCGGTGATGGGAGGGGAAGTTGAAGGTCAGGTGCCACTAGTTTTCCCCCCGTCTTTGTGAAGGCTTTCTCTGGTAATCCCTCCCCCGGAAAGCCTAAGAGAGAATTTTTGCAAATTCCCTGCTGTATGGGAGATAAGCTGAGTAACACACACCTGTTTTGTTGTTGCAATCTGTCGGAGAGTGGCGGTGGATACTTCAGCTCTCCAAGATGGTGGCCATTGGTTTCCTCGATGGAGTTTCGGTTGTGGGGGATAGAACTGTAGCGCTTTCTTCCTCATCTGAAATCCCGAGCTCAGCCCCGGGCTCAGTGGCGGGTGAGCCAGCCGGATTCCACAGAATTTGCAGCAACGTTTCTCCCTGCATGCTGGTCGCTTCTCGGTGGAGGCCCGCCGTCTGTAGCCATGGCACGGGCCGCACGGATCAGTCATCCCAGATCTTTGGTCGCATAGTTGGCTCTTGTTTGAGACTCAATTACAGGACCTTGGTGGTGGAAATCATTCTTCTAGGTTCCAGGCACACCCATTTTTCTGTAAGATCCTAACAAGATACTTTTTCGTCATTCTAACTCCTTATTCACATGTGAAGTGGCGCAGTACAAAGGGTGTGATGCACTCTATTCATGGCCATCTTGCAATGTCAAAATATTAGGATTTCTATGCACCATTTACTGAAGATAGTTTTCAGTACTAGTAAACCAAAATGTATTTCGGGTGGATGAATATTTCTGAGAATAATCTTTTGAAAAGTAGATTATAAATCCACATACATGAATATGAATGAAATTTGGGAGTGCATAATAAGACACATATATTTCATATTTTGAAAAATCTGGAGGATATATATATATATATATATATATATATATATATATATATATACACACAGACACACACAGAGAGACATTAAAAAGTAGCATTATATATGCCAATCGAAATTCATCATGAAATACATATCATCCACAGATTCAAAAATATTCATTTTACTGAACATGGATTTATGTATAATGCTATTCAAATAGGAGGATCACCCATAGGTTGAATTCTCAGTTCCAACAGCTTTTAGAAGGAGTGATATCTTCTCAGTTCCAACAGCTTTTAGAAGGAGTGATATCTTCTCACAATTTCTATATGCCAAGTCAGCCACCTCACCAAAAATATACGTGTGATACCAGGTATGATTCTATATGTGCATATAAAATTACATGTGCTAAACAGGCTACAGAGAAAGAAAGACAGGAATTCACATATTTGTTAACTTTAAAAAAACATGGAGAATTCTTTCAACCAAATAATTGACTAGATTCATAACTCCTACCCTATATAATGCAAAAGGCAAGTCCAACTATACACGATGCCTCCTCTGAACTGCTTGTATTTCAATTCTGTTTGCGTTATTATTCTCTATCATATTATGATTAGTAGTCAGAGTTTAGTAGCGTAGAGTTTAGTGTGAGGGATTCACCATTTTGACTGGAAAATTGTAAAATGAATCCAATGTGTATGCAAATATGTGCTACAAAAAAATTGTTCCCACTGTCATCCAGAACAATGGCTTGACATTACCTACTCCCCAAGTAAGACAAAATTAGAGGAGAAGAGTTAGAAAATCTGTGAATACATATCTGGAATGGAATATGCTAAGGAGTTTCCAAAAGTAAGGGACAGGGTAAACACTCCACACACTGGAGCTCTTCTGGCCTAAAGACTTCTTGTGGAACTGCCTTTGAGGTTGGGCACTTGAAACATATGTTGTTGTCAAGTGCTTTAGCTTCGTTTCTAGTGAGACCAATAAAGGTGGGTCTGCATCTATGTGATCTGGAGGACATTGTTTCTTATTTTCCACTGAACATTAGCAGCAGTGCTGAATTTGCTATTTGTAGCTAAACTGTGGCCACTGGGTCTAAGTGTCTCCCCGTGTGGACTGTGAAGCCATTTTGTGATCCTAAAATTTTCATGGTGTTTCTTGCGGCTTCACTGGGAGTTTGGTATTTGCTTCACAAAATACAAAGAGGTCAACAGGGACACAGTGCTGGAGGGAGTTCTGTCACGTGTGGTGGGTCAGTTTCTCTAGGACAATGCAAGAACCATGCTTCTATCCCACATAGCTTGCCCCATTGACCATAGCAACTTGATTCTGAAACTTGCCCTGAGACTTCTCAATATTACAAGATGCCTTTAGATAGAAGGGACTGCTTGCTGCACCATTTCAGTCACAAGACACTTGGAAGCTAATGGCAGATCCACATGGCCCGACCACAAATGTTTTATCACACACCTGCCCACTACTGCTCTAGGCCCAGTACTCAGCAGCCTCCAATTTATTGGCATCTCTGTTCTACACCATTTTCATGAAACCCAGTCAATCAAGGCACTGTCTGGTATACTCATGATCAGCAACAGGACATCCAAAGGTTCTCCAGTGCCACCTGGTCATGGGAATTTCAAAAATTTCTTGGTATTTATCTAGCCATTTTTGAAAGATGAAGTTGGATGCACTGTGCGTTTCAAATCAATCCAGAACCAATAAATTTTGAGGAAGCTCATGTCAATAAAAGACAATGGAGAATACTCAAAGGCAAGGCTTCCCAAAGAGTGGCTAAATGGTCACGTGAATCCAGGCCCATTGATGTCTACAATGTAAGGTCCATGTGTGTTTTGACTCTCAACTATGGCTGCCAAGTCTTTCAGAATAAAATCATGTGATATCTTGGCTGTGATTCCCAGTGCTTTGTGGAAATACAACCTGGGCATACATCTCAGTTTCCAAGGGCGACTCTCATGCGTGGTCTCTTAACATCCCAACACAATTCATGGCAATACTTCTCTGAGGTCAGTTCCAGAACCCAGTCTCTTAGGGGAATCACACCAGAGATCATGTCAAGGTGGACCCAGTCATCTCTTCCAACCACCACACAAATGACCACAATTAAAACCAACACACTCCCACATGGTCCTCATGATATTTCATATAAACACTCTTCATAACCTCTGGTTGGATGTTTCGATGAGGGGCGCAGACCAAGACAGTCTCCAAAATAATCTCCCTTGCCTCTAATTTGCCTAAAATCAGGGTGGCTTGGACACCCTTCCTGTGAACCTGGTGTGATCACATAGGCCTGCTGTTAATACTTCTCTGCTTCTCCAATTTGAGGACTACTGTGGGGTTTAGATTCTTTGTCTGAATTGGAGACATGAGGAAACCCAAGCACCTATGGGCTAGCCTCTGCAGGGCTTTGAAGAAATTATTTGACCCAAAGCATTCCTATTCTAACTTGATGTAGGTCTGGAACCTCACAAAGGAAGGGGAGAGACTTCATACAGAATGACTGCTCTTTTGGCTATTTTGGTTTTGGATGCACACATGGAATCTTTCTTTAGATCCATCAGGTGCTGAGAATCTAAGCCTAAGCCTCACACAGGGCCAAAAGGCTGATTCAGACACATCCTTTCCAATGGAATTAAGCAAAAAGCTTCAGGTGATGCCCATTCATTTCCATGTGAAAACAGTTTTTTTCAGGCATCAAAAAGGGGTGGCCTGAGGCAAAGACCTTTCAGACATTGAGGGCAGCAGAACAATTGATAATTAAAAGGCCCAAAGGTTTTCTCCACTGAGACTATCCTGATCACACTGGTATCAGAGTTTTCTGAGATGCTCGCCATTCCCTTCAGCTATCCAGTACATGACGATGTCACAGGGCTTGGAAGTGGTACATATATTGGACACAAAACCATGAGCCTATTCTGGAGAGTGGCCAGAATTCAGGAAGAAAGCAGAAACTTTGAAAGATAGCAAGTGTTGCCCATCGATAAGGCAAGCTGAAATCCATTCATAGATTGGGCAGGATGAATGCTGGGAAGCTTTCAACTAGACAGGACATATCAATTGATGCATTCTCTTTTCTAATGTCTACAACCATGGACACCGTGGGATACACAGACATAGAAACACTCGCCTTGTCAAACGACTTACTCGAAACAGTCTACACCAAACCAAACATACCGACTTTCCTACCTATTCTGAGAACATGAGACAAATCCACAAACTCACACCCACACCCACAAAGGCACCTCCTTCCCCAAAGTAGGTCTGTGACTATCCAGAGTTTCTCTGATTGTGGGCCATATTTTCTTCCCACAAAATGGCCTGTCCTGTCTCAGATCTGGTCTCTTTGGTCAACATTGTGAAGTACTGAGGAGCCAGCGGTGATCCAATACCTGCTTTCTCAGTAAAGGCGACTTTTCAGAGCTTTCTGGCATTTGGCCATCCTCACATCAGTATGTACCAAGAAAGACTAAATCTGTCCTTGGTAAATCCAAGAAATTGAGACCCCTGGGAGTGGGACTGGGAGTGGATTTGGGTGACTGGCTTCCTGGATCCCAAGTTCAGAGAGTTCTGTCTCTAAGGATGTTAGGTGAGGTCACTTCCTTCAGGAATTGAATAAGGTCACTGCCTTGGCAACCACGTTGTCCTAACAGTTGTTTCAAAGTGTCCCATGAAATTGAGGCTGCCCCTACTTCCTGTGACACTTTCACAACTTAGAATGATATATCAACCATAGGCACCAGGGAACAGCTCTCAACACAGGCCTGGTTTGGGTCTTCTTCTCTAAATTAAGAAGACAGAGGCTGATTCAGACACATTCCTTCATCCTGACCAGTTTTTTTACAATGGAAGATGACTTTTGCTCTCTCAGTTCCTACATAGCTGCCTACAACTTCTGCAGGGATCATTTTTGCATGGACCTTTGAGTTTCTCAATAGTTGGAATGAATCCTACATTTTTGTATTGTAAGACCATCTCTGTCCCTGCTCTTCTGTAAAGTTAGATTGAGGCAACAGTGAATGGTTAGGGTTAATAACAGGTTTGATTTGGGTTAGGAATCATTCAGCTGAATGAAAAAAGGTATTGATAACCTGCGATAATTACAAGAATATATAGGTAAAATATAAGTATGAAAACAGAAATCTAGGTAAGATTTAAAACCCAGAAGTGTATTAGGACCTTGATTGTGATACTTAGCTTTGATACATTTTCTGCACAGATGTCTCAGGTACATCGATATACAATTGCATTGGACCTTGTGCCTTGGATGATTGATTGTCAAAGATAACATCCAGTCAAAAAGTGATAGTCGGTAAGATTAAGAAGATAGTCGGTAGTTTAGAAAGGATAGTGAGTATAGAATTTGCACCAAAAGTTCTTTAGCTATAGCTTTTCGGGTATAGAGTAAATGTAAATGTCAGCACATGTGAAGAGTCAGTCACAAAGATGAACTGGGAAAAGTATGTAGGAAAATAGATATCAATAGAGACATTAGGAAATCTGGCAAAGTATAGTCGTTAGTGAAAAGTTAGTAAAATAGGTAGTTGTCTCTTCATGTTTTTCTGTATACTTAACTTCCCTCCCTGCCCTCCCCAAGGAAAGTATATAAGCCGTGTTTAAGCTGTTCTCAGGACTCTCTGCTATATTTAAGTGAGCTCTGAGCCCCACCATGCTGGACCCCCAATAAACCCTTTGCTTTTGCATGAGACAGTCTCTTGGAGGTCTCTTCGCCTGACACTCGTCCGACCTTTACATATGGAGGTTCCACCGAGTTCTGGGAGCAGCGGACGAGAGACCCCAACAGGCTCCTCTCGGGATTCGTAAGGCGCCTCTTTCTGGTGTCAGGTTTCAGGTTAGGTCTTGGCAAAATGGCTGTCAATAAAGAGCGTGAGCTCTCTCTCACGATGGCTGACAGATGTGTCACAGAGCCACAGGCAACCACCCTGAGGGACACCCCAGAGGACTCTGAAAATCGAGGAACAATAGTCTCCTTAACTCAGTGATATTTTGTTTCAGATTCGGTATTGCCAGCCCATCAGGTATTGCCGGCTACTCAGTCCTCGTCTCAGTGTTGGACGTCCATCGCCTGTCTTTATTGTCTTGTCTTGTCTGTGTCATGTGTCGTTGCTTTTACTGTTTGTGCATTTTTCATTATGGGAAAGAGCACTTCAATGCCTCTGTCCCTGACCCTTGATCACTGGACCAAATTCCGCTTAAGGGCTCAGAATCTTTCTTTTTCAGTAAACCGCTGGACCTGGCAGACTCTCTGTGCCTCAGAATGGCCCACCTTTGGATTCGGATGGCCCTTAGAAGAATTTTTCTACTTCTCAGTAATTTAAAAAGTCAGAGATATTGTCTTTCAGGAAGGGCCACATAGCCATCCAGATCAAAAGCCATATATCTTAACCCGGCATTACCTCTGCAAATCTCCTCCATGGGTGAAGCCTTTCTTTGCCCCTACCCCCGCTCCTAATCTTTCCCCCACGATCTCTCAAACCCTCTGCTCCTCCTCCTCCTCCACCCTCTTTTCTGCCTAAGTCACAAGATTTAACTCTACTGGACTCTCATCCCTCTCCTTATCCCTTGCCCTGGTCTCCCAACCCCCAACACCCTCTAAGTGATTCCCCTACTGCTGACTCAGCCTCTCCGCCATTGGAGGAAGCTAAGCCAGCCCAGCACCCTCCAGAAAACTCCCCTGTGGCACACACAGCCCCTCCTCCCCTGGAGGAACCTGGCCCGGCTAAAGGAACTCACCGGCAATGAATGATTGAAAACCCTGGAACTCCCGTGATGCTCCCCCTCCGTCCCTATGTGCCAATGATTGATGATGGTCATGGGGAAAAAATGCAAGCCTACCAGTATTGGCCTTTCTCCTCTTCAGACCTATATAACTGGAAAAATAACAATCCCCCTTTTACCGAGGACCCCACTCGTCTCTCAGGTGTGGTTGATTCATAGATGTTTTTACACCAGCCTACTTGGAATAACTGCCAACAACACGTAGGGACTCTCTTCATGACAGAGGAACAAAAGAGAATCCTCCTGGAAGCTAGAAAATAATATCCTCAGACCAGGTGGGTGACTGGCACAACTTCCCAACATATTCAACCCGGCTTTCCCTAGAATCGACGAAACAGGGACCCCAATACCTTTGAAGGTAGGGAGCATCTGTTCACTTATCTCCGGGCTCTAATAGCGGGTATCTTAGTGGCTGCTAGGCGACCAACTAATTTGGCCAAGGTAATAGAGTTTATTCAAGGGCCTGACGTATCTCCCTCTATGTTTCTAGGGAGAATTATGGAGGCATATAAGAGATATACTCCTTTTGATACTCAGGCAGAGGCTCAAAAGGCATCTGTCATGATGGCCTTTATTGGGCAAGCTGCCCTGGATATTTAAAGAAATTTAAAACACTTAGATGGATTACAAGATATGACTTTGAGAGATTTAGTCAGCGAAGTCAAAAAGGTATACTATACGAGAGAAACTGAAGAAGATAAGGAAGCAAAGGGAGGATAAAAGAAACAAAAGACAGACTAAGGAATTGACTAAGGTCCTGGTCACAACAACAAATAGGCCAGAAATAAGAAACATGGAGACAGGAAGGGATACCTGGGCCCAAACTAGAGGCCACCCCTGGCCTCAGATCAATGTGCCTACAGTAAAGAAAAAGGACACTGGGCGAAAGAGAGCCCTAGAAAGAGACAGCCACGCCAGCCAGCCATTCTGACTCTGGAGGATGACTAAGAAAGTTGGGGATCAGATCCCCTCCCCAAGCTCAGGTTAACTTTTGAAGTGGAGGGCACCCCAGTAAACATTGAAGTGGATACAGGGGCAATATACTCAGCCATTAAGGCCCCATTTTGCCCTCTATCAAATAAAAGGTCTCTAATTCAAGGGGCTAATTGCAGTAAATATCGGGCTTGGACAACTAAGAGGACCTGGGACCAGGGGAAAGGAAAAATCCATCACTTCTTCCTAGTAATTCCAGAATGCCCGGCCCCATTGATGGGCAGAGTTCTGCTCAGCAAGCTCCAGGCCAAAATAACTTTTAACCCTGAAGGCCCCCAAGTGGAATTTCTAAATCCTTCAGTAAAAACTCCTATATTCACAGCTCTAACTATGTCAGTAGATAATGTACACCAAATCACTCACCTTAGTTCAAAGAAACTACATTCATTCATGAAGGATCAAGAACAGAGTTTTCCACTAACCAACTCACAGTTAAAGGAAACAACTGAATGGTTAACAAAAGCCTGTCAGGTCCATCAATTGGTTAATTCTTATCCTTCCAAGCTTCCTGCAGGAAAGCACCTATGAGGAACCAGACAAGGACAATTCTGGGAAGTGTACTTTACTGAAATAAAGCCAGCAAGTTATGGACTTAAAAATCTCCTAGTCTTTGTAGATACATTTTCAGATGGATTGAAGCCTTTCCCACCAAAAAAAAAGAAAAGGAAAAAAAGAAAAAAAAAGAAACAGTGCAAATTGTGGTGAAGAAGATCCTGGGAGATATTTTTCCAAGATACGGCCTGCCTAAAGTAATAGGGTGTGATAATGGACCCGCGTTCATAACCCACATAAGTCAGGGGTTAGCCAGGACCTTGGGGATTTATTGAAAGTTACATTGTGCTTATAGACCCCCGAGTTCAGGACAGGCAGAATGAATGAATAGAACCATTAAAGAGACCATAACGAAATTAAGCTTAGTGACCGGCATAAAATATTGGACTATGCTACTGCCTTATGAACTGTTTCATGCAAGAAATACTCCCTCTGTTTCTTTGTGTAACCTCACCCCCTATGAATTTTTCTATGGTGCCCCTCCTCCAGTAAGGGACCTAACTCCAACTCTAAGACCTAACGATCCTTTTCACACCCCCTTGCTTGACAGACTTAAAGCTCTTGAAAGAACTCAGGATACCTGTGAAAACAGATGGCCACTGCCTAACAACCTGGGGACGAGAGGACTCCAAATCAACATCAAGTAAGATACTTCTTCTATGTAAGACGACATCAGGTGTCATCCCTGGAACCCCGCTTGAAAGGACCATACCAGGTGCTACTTATAACACCTACAGCGGTAAAGGTAGACAGAATCATTTCCTGGATCCATACCTCTCATCTCAAGCCTGCGGCCTGTTGAGACTCTGGCTGGAAACTGGAAAAGACTGGTAACCCTTTCAAATTGTGTATTCCTCATATTATTGCTACCTATAAACTCTGTTTGCTCAACCATGTAATTTCTTTTCTCCAATCTCAAATTGGACAAGTTAAACTTATGTTAATACCCCACTAGCAGACATAAAATGTGACACCCCCCAATGATCACTTTTATGACTAAAAGTAGCCAGAAGAAGAAGTGGGGAATGAAAGGTTAATAAAATAGGCACTTGTCACTTCCTGTTTTTCTGTACGCTTAACAAAACACTGTTGAAATCTTGAGAAATGTTTGCTAATCTTGTTCCAGGAATGTGCTGTCCCCAACGGCCAAACTACAGAATGCACTCCCTCACCCGGTTGCGTGCAAACTGCCCACTCGCCCTGATCCATTAATAAAATTCCCTCCCTGCCATCTTCCAGGAAAGTATATAAGCTCTGCTTAAGCTGTTCTCAGCGCTCTCTGCTCTATTCAAGTGAGGTATGAGCACCAGCACTCTGGACCCCCAATAAACCCTTTGCTGTTGCATGAGATAGATTCTGGGTGGTCTCTTCCTCTGACGCTCACCTGACATTTACTTGGATGATTGAATGTAGAAAAGAACATCCATTCAAAACGGGATAGTCAGTAAGATTAGGAATATAGTTGGTAGGTTTAGGAAGAAGAGTGAATATTGGATTTGGAAAAAAAGTCCTTTAGCAATAGGGTTTCATATAGAGAGTGAATGTAAATGTCAGCACATGTGAAGAGTCAGTCACAATGATGAACTGGAGAAAACATGTAGGAAAGCAGATATCAATAGAGACATTATGAAATCAGGCAAAGCATAAAGTTATTGATAGGATTACACATTCAACAGGGTTGACTTTAATTATATAATCTTAGGAAAAAAGAAATATGTAGTCATCAATAGGATTGACATTTGAGAGCATTAGGCAAGTGGACATGGATGATTTTAGTAATGCAGGTTCACTTTCCATTTAGGTTTTGGTACAATCATAAGTGTGACCTTTGCATTTTGTGTTCAGAATATTACTGTGATACAATGTATATGTAGATCAGGTGACATGAGTATTTCTCGTAACCATTTCTGGGAGCAATATTTTGAAGACGTATAAATTAGTATTGGGGGTACAAAAAGTTGTACCCTGTGTCTATGAATATAGAGGTTTCCTGGCCTAAAGACATTTTGAGAAACTGCCTCTGAGGCTGGGCACTTGAAATATATGTTGTTGTCAGTAGCTTTAGCTTCCTTTGTAGTGAGACCATCAAAGCTAGATATGCATCTATGTGACCTGAAGGACATGTGTTCTTATTTTCCAATGAACATGGTGCAGCAGTGATGAATTCTCTTTTTGTAGGTAAACAATGGCCATTGGGGCTAAGCCTCTCCCCGTGTGGACTGTGAAGCCCTTTGGTCATACTCCACTTTTAATGGTCTTTCTTGCTGCTACAATGGGAGTTTGGTATTGGCTTCACAAAATACAAGGAGTTCAAATGGGTCGCAGTGCTGCACTGCATTCTGTCACATGTGGTTGGTCAGTGTCTGCTGGGGAACGCACCAACCAGGCTTCTATCCCACATAGCTTGCGCCCTTGTCCATAGCAACCTGATTCTGAACATTGCCCAGAAACGTCTCCATATACCAAGATGCCTTTTTATATAATTGTCTGCTGGCTGCACCATGTCAGTCACAGGACATTTGGAAGCCAATGGCAGATCTCCATGTCCACAGCACAGATGTATTATCACACACTTGCTAACCACTACTCTAGGCTCACTACTCAGAAGGCTCCAAATTACTGGCATCTCTGTTCTACAGCATTTTCATGAAACCCAGTCAATCAAGGCACTGTCTGGTATACTCCTGATCAGCAATAGGACATGGAAATGTTTTCCAGTGCCACCTGGTCAAGGGAATGTCCAAAATTTCATGGTATTTATCTCGCCATTTTTCAAGGATGAATTTGGAGCCACTGTGAGTTTCCCATTCATCCAGGAACCATAAAATTTTGAGGAAGCTCATTTGAATGAAACCTCTGGAGAACTCTCACAGGCAAGGCTTCCCAAAGAGGGGGCAAAAGGTCACATGAAGCCAGGCCCATTGAGGTCTACAATGTGAGATCCATGTGTGTTTTGTCTCTTAATTATGGCTGCCAACTCTTTAAAAATAAAATCATGTAATATCCTGGATGAGATTCAAATGGCGATGTGCGAAGCCATCCTGGGCCTAGAACTCAGTTTCCTAGGGCGACTCTCATACGTGGCCTTCTAAAATCCCAACATGACTTCATGGCAATACTTCTCTGAGTTCGGTTCCAGAACTCAGTCTTATGGGGAATCACACCAGTGTTCAAGCCCAGGTGGACCCAGTCATCTCTTCCAACCACCAACAAATGACCACAATTAAAACCAAAACCCTCTAAAATGGCCTTCAGCTTCTTCCATATAGACACTCAACATAAATTATATAACTGGTTCCAACTTTAAATAATGGATTGAATTGTTATCTGAAAATATACAGGAAATCTTATATTGATATACAATCATTCATTCCAACCAGTTATACATCTAATGGTAATTTTAGGGTTATGGTTTATCATGAAGAGTGTGGGAGTTTTGCTTCAAATTTTTATGGAAATCGAAAATAATGTGTTTGGAAAGAAGTCTCATGAGAAGAACAGTCAAGAAACCTGGAGGAATACATGTGTTCTGAAGCAGGAAATGATTGAAAGTGAAACAAATGCCTATTAATTTGTGAACTTGTGGATGAAATATATATCCTATGGTGTGCATAAACTGAAGAAATAGTAATGTACCAGTGTTAAATAAAATGAACTTCAAAATACACATCATGTCCCATAGGAATCTATTTGCATTGATGTTAAACTGGGTCAGCTACTGTAGAAATATTAGGATTTTATGCACCATTCACTGAAGTTACTTTTCAGTACTAGAAAACAAATATGTATTTCAGGTGGATGTATAATTCTGAGAATAATCTTGTGAAAAGTTGATTATGAATCCACGTACATGAACATGAATGAATTTAGGTAGTGTATATAGGACACATATATTTTATATTTTGAAAAATTTGGAGAGTATATATATATATATATATATACACACACAAAAAACACAAACACAGACAATAAAACGTAGCAATATATATGCCAATCGAAATTCTTCATGAAATATATATCATCCACTGATGCAAAAATATTTATTTTACTTAACATGGATTTATGTATAATGTTTTTCTACTAGGAGGCTCCCCCATACGTTGAATTTTCAGTTCCAACAGCGTTTAGGAGAAGTGATCTCTTCTCACAATTTGAATCTGCTAAGTCAGCCACCTCACAAGAATATACGTGTGATACCATGTAGGATTCTATATGTGCATATAAAATACATGTGGTGAATAGGCTACAGAGAAAGGGAGCCAGGTATTCACATATTTTTTAACTTTAAAAACACATGGAGAATTATTTCAATTAAAAATTAGCTAGATTTATAACACCTACCCTATATCATGCAAAAGGCAACTCCAACTATACACCATGCCTCCTCTGAACTGCTTGTATTTCTATTCTATTTGGGTTATTTTCCTCCATCATATTAGTATTAGTAGTCATAGTCTAGTAGGATATGGATTAGTGCCAGGGGTCCCGGCCGGCAGGACACATCAACGTGGGCATCGAACATAGTTGGGGAGGAATGAAGGGACAAGAAACAGGAGAGATGACAGCCAGACAGGAGTTCTGATCAAGCTGCAAACTTTTATTGTTCTCACAGGGTGTTTATATGCTGCCGATGGGAAAACTCTCTTATCGGCAGTTGCTGGATGTCTTCACAGCGTTAGATAACCTCAGGATATTTCAGCAAGACAGATGGCGACAGGATGTCTCAGGGAGATAGATGGCTGTGGGATATCTCCCAGGCAGGATGTCTCCCAGGGGGCTGTTTCTTGTAAGTGTCAGGCTATTCTTTGAAGGAGAACTTCCTTCTAGGCACTGACATCTCCCCCTTTCTTATATAAAATATTTGACCTACCTTACCGGCCATGTTTTTAGGGGGGGTTAGAAGCTCTGTTTGTCTAGGAGGCCTTAGAATATCTCCTGATCCGAGCAAGCATCTTTACTAGCAGATTTCGTGGTGGCCTTGGCATGTTTTTGGAGGAGATGGCCTTGAAGGGGAAGCATGCCAACCGCCATGCACCAGAGAGTGTCACTCAGAGGTCTTGTGTTTGGGGATCCGTGGATCCATCCTTTTGCAGTCCTTCCTGCACCCTCCGATATTATGGCCTAACGTCCTCACTCCATGGGTGCGTCTTCCCCCAAGCCGAAGGGCCCATGGAGACGAACCCTTATGGCAAGGGCAGAAGATGGTTTGTCAGAGCTTTTACTTATAGTTTTATGTAAGAAAGAGAGATCTGTGGGGATGTAAACTTAAGAAATAAGCCTGTGAGAAGGGTAGAACATCCTTTTAAAAGTTGACAGCGTGGTCTTCCATCTCCAGATGATGATAGTGGATCTGTATGGGCTTAGAGGCCATAATATTAATGTGTTCTTTAATAAATTGTACCACACTGTTTATTATGCAGGGTCCTATGGTCACCATTAAACGTAAACCCAACAAAGGGCCTAATAGGGGAAGAAGGTAGGGTAGAAATCCATTAAGCTTAGTCCAGAGGGGATTTTCAAATAGTTCTCTTCATCTCTTTTCTAGATCTTCTTGAAGCTGCTTAAATTTAGTGCATACTATGACTGATTTATTGGCATAAAAGCAGCATCGTTCCCCTAAGGCCAATCAAATATCTCCCTGGTTAGCAGTCAGCAAATCTAAGCCTCGTCTGTTTTGAAGGAACACTTTTGCCAGGAAGTCTATTTGGTCCTACAAATCTTTAATGGTTTCTGATAGAGTTTGTACATCATTTTAAGTTGTTGAGACATGCGATGGTAAGGGTGTATAGCTGTGCCAAAGATAGTGTACCTGTGCCCACAGCAGCTGTTATTCCAAGGCTGGCAATAAGTGGTAAGGCCTGTATCACCCGCCTCTGTCTTTTGACTAAGGTGTCTAGGCTAGAGGTTCGTCTCCTTGGACAATAGTTATATCAGGGAGTAATAAGGCAAGAACACAGTCACTGGTCCAATTCGCTGGAAGCCTGGGGAAGGCCACATTTCCTCCACACATAACAACTGTGCCATTGGGGGGACAAAGAGATGGGATGGGTGAGGAATAATTTTGTACTGTTGAGCAATTTCCAAAGGAAGTAATTCCAAAATTCATATCATAGGTATTATTCTGCATCGCACCTAAAAGACATAATGTAAAAGTGCCTATAGGCTATTTTTTTAAAGGGAAATCCGGGTTGGCATGTATTATCATTGTCCATAGTAGAATTAATAGGAACTGCCATAGGAATGCTTGCCCCTGTTGTCATGCAGAGCCAGCAATTACCAGCAAGGGTGGGGTTGGAATTACTAAGGAAGGAGAAGGTAGTTTGCAAAATATCTAATGTATTTGTATCTAAACCTGGGAACTGGGATTTCGGCTACATTAAGGGATGATATGTGAGCTCAGGGATTTGGGGTTTCAAAAGTTTGATTATCTGAGGATGCTTGACAGAATAAGTGGGTCCTCTACCATCAGAGACCCCTGTAGGGGCCTTAATGGGCCAGTCGGAAGGTTTTCCGACAGTGCCTTGGCACCCAGCTGACTGTAGCTTGGTGTATTTGCCTTCTCCTCCCCGGTCAAAGAGAACGGGGGTATAATGAATAGTGGCCCCCCCTGCTTCATGAGTTTTAATTAGGGAGGCTTCAAAAAATCATTTTCCCTGCTTGTTAACACAAATTGAGGCCGACACATAACAAGAGACATGCATCACCTTGGTATGCGTACGGGTTGCAGAACAATTTTGGAGAGCTTTACTTGTACTAGGGGGAATAATCTTTGGCTTGTTAACACATACCCATTTAGGCTGATGAACTCCTCTGAGTTTACGTTCAACCTCGGCACGGAGGTAAGCCACCTTAGTCATGCAGTCAGCAGTCTGGGTCCAACTAGTGGAAGCCTGAGTCCAAGATCCTCCCTTGCATTCACGGGGGCGGGGGGGCAAAAAGGTACTCCATGATGTTGGAAGGTGGAGGGCCAAGGCCTCCGTGCACAAACCTGTTCAGCATAAGTTCCTTAAGCAGGATCCTCACACAGATTGTTGGATGGATCCAAAAAAGAGGAAAAATTGTACTCATGGGGAGGGCCTTCGTCCCCGGTTTGAGGTAAGTCATTAACCTGTTTAACCAGGTGTTCTGTTAACCATCTTGGGGCTGCTAGCTCTTGGTCCAAAACACAAGCTGAGCCTCGTTCTCAGATGAGGACAGGATCTGGGCATTTCCATTTATTTGTAAGGGGATTTCGCCACATAACAGGTGGGTGATCAGAATTGGAAAAGGGATGCCAGTGTCTGTCTGCAGCCGAAAGGCCTTCACTGTCTAGGGTAAGAAAAAAAAAGGGCAAATAATGCATGGTTAAGGCAATGCCTGTGAGTGGTAAATACAAGGGCGGAAGCCTTAAGGCGGGATAGCCAAGTCTTTAAGGTAAGGTGGAACGTTCCACAATGCCTCGGCCCTGAGGTTTGTATTGAATTCCAGTAGTATGACAAAATTGCAAGGTAGCACAAAACTGTTTAAAATTGGCACTGGTATATGGAGGACAATTATCTGTTTTAATATGTATTGGTTTACCCATTATGGAAAAGGCTGAAACAAGATGAGAAAGGACATCTTTGGTAGCCTCTCCAGAATGTGGTGATGCAAAAATAAAGCTGCTGAAGGTATCGATAGAAACATGTATATATTTGGTTTATCCAAATTCAGGAAAATGAGTAACATCCATTTGCCAAACCTGATTTGGCAGTAATCCTCAGGGGTTAACTCCCAAGTGTTGAATCGGGAGAGAGAGACCGCAAGCAGGGCATTCTTTTACTATTTCTCGTGCCTGTTGCCTGGTAATTTTACAAAGTAATCAAAGGCTCTGGGAATTTAGTTGGTGAAGATTGTTTAGCTCCATGGCCTTTTGAATGGAGCCACCAAAAATTGGAAAGATGGTAGGAGTTGCTGCATCAGCTTAAGCATTACCTGTGTTAGAGGACCGGAAAGATCAGAGTGTGCCCTGATGTGTCCTAAGAAAAATGGGTGTTGTTTGGCCTGAATTAGCTGCTGAAGCTGGTGAAACAGAAAGGCCGCATTGGAAGAAGCTTTAATGGCGGGTGAAATCTCCAGCAGGGGCACAGAATGAGCAATGTAGGCACTGTCTGTATGAATATTAACAGGATTATCACAAAATGTTATAAAAACTTGTGTTATGGCAAACAATTCCACAAACTGTGCTTAATGATAGACAGTATCAAAGGTGGTAGGCTGGTTATTTACAACAAAGACCGCACAGCCATTACTGGAACCCTCTGTAAAGACAGTAAGGGCTTGAGGACTGGGAGCCTTTTGAGTAATTTTGGGAAAAATGAATGGATGTATCTGGACAAAATGTAAAAGGGTGTCATTGGGGACATGGTTATCAATTGTTCCCAAATGGCCTGATTGGGCAATACCCCATTCATCCCCTCTCTGTAGTAAAAATTGGGTTTGGTGATTAGTATATGGAATTAAAATATTATCAGGGTCTTTGCCAAAATGTTGTCGAGAAAGCAAACGACCTTTAATAATAATAGAAGCTACCTGAGCAAGATAAACGGTAATAAACTTGGAGGATGTGGTGGATAAATGGACCCAAAGCAAGGGGAAGCCTTTATTTTTAAAATATGGATATCCTGTCAAAATTTTTCTGAGGGTATATGAGGAGCGTGTAAAAGAACCAGAACCAGAGGAAGGTTATAAGAAATTTGTGTAACAAACTGTTTGGCAATGACTTCTGTGACTTGGTTTAATGCCTGTCATGCCTCGGGAGTAAGCTTTTGAGGGGAAGAGGGGTAGGAATCACCTCTCAAAATATCATTAAGGGGCAAAAGTACACAAGTGGGTAATTTTAAATATGTTCTTAGCCATTGAATATCTCCCAGTAATTTTTGAGAATCATTAAGGGTGTGAAGATGGTCCACACGTAGTTGTATTTTAGGAATTTGGATCTGATTATCTTGAAGTTTAAGGCCCAAATAGGTATAAGGGTCCTATTGGCACTGGTATATGGAGGACAATTATCAGGAGCTATCTGTAGTCTCAAGGTAGTGAGTGTTTTCTAAAGGTCCAAGTAACAATTATTAAGGTCATGGTAATTAGGTGCAGCAATTAAAGAATCATCCATATAATGTAAAACATAAAATTGTGGTCATCACTCTCTCACAGGGTCTACTGCTTGAACAGCTTATTTTTAGCAAAGACTAGAGCTGTTGGCCATACCTTGGGGAAGAACCTTCCATTGAAATCTCTGCATAGGGCCGTGGAAATTAATGCAAGGGAGACTAAAGGCAAAATAGGGTCTATCCTCGGGATGTAAAGGAATGGTAAAAAAGCAAACTTTTAAGTCAATAACCATTTTACAATAGTTTTTGGGAATAGCCACTGGTGTGGAAATTCCAGGCAGTAGTGCTCCCATCAGGCACATAACTTTATTAATGGCACACAAATATTGTAAAAGACGCCACTTGCCTGATTTTTTCTTGATAACAATAGGAGTATTCCATGGTGAGGTTGAGGGCTCTACATGGCCGGCTGCCAGCTGTTCCTGCACTAACATGGAGGCAGCCTCCAATTTTTCTGGGGGGTAAGGGGCCACTGATCCACCCAGACAAGAGTCTGAGTCTCCAAAATAATTTTAGCTGCATGGGGTACAGGAGGGTCAGGAACCGACACTAAAAATCAGAATACCCAAGTCCATATGTATTTGTTTTTTTTACGGGTTTTATAGTCCCCACCCGTCCTTGTCTCAGTCTCACAAGGCCTGTACCAGGGACAAAATTCATACAAAGCATTTGATGAGTCACCATGGAATTGGGACTGGCAAGAATAACTTCCATTTGACTCAAAATATCTCGGCCCCATAGGTTAACAGGGAGGTCAGGAACAATGAAAAGAGTGACAGTCACCTTATTACCCTCTTTATCAGTCCAGCTAAAAGCCCTAGAACTGACATGAAAATTTTTTGACTCTTAACCCTTTTAGATCATTCAAGGATGGGGTGATGGGCCAACCTGATGGCCAGTATTTGTGAGAAATAATTGTGGCATCAGCTCCAGTATCTAGAATTCCTTGGAATTCCTTTCCTTCAATAAGTAAGGTAAGGGTGGGTCTATTGTGAGAAATGGGCTGAACCCAATATACATCAGAGGAGCCGAGGGAGGCTGTCCCCCGTTGTAGGTTTGGGCAGTGGAAGTGGCTCCTGAATCCAAGGGAAGGAATGTTAATTGTGCAAGTCTTGTTCCTGCTGGGATGGCCGGAACTCCATTAATAGCTGTTGCCAGTATTTTTATTTCTCCAGTGAAATCATTATCATTAATGCCAGGGAAGTCCTGAACACCATTTAACGTAGCAGAGGCTCTTCCAAGAATAAGGGCACTGGTATGAGATGAAGGGGGACCCATAATTCTAGGGGGTATTATCTGGTGCCCTTGCATTGAGTCTAATATTGTATCGGTGGTAGCACAGAGGTCCAATCCTGCGCTGCCTGGGGTGGCAAGTTGGAGGGAGGCAATTGTGGGGAAGAATTTTGTGGTAGGTTTGGAGTTTGGGAGGGAACAAACCTTATTGCCCCTGGTTTTGTCCTGGGGGAGGTCGTGGCCAGGGGCTGGCCCCGCAGGGAGTTTCCTGAGAAGCAGGAAGAAATAGACTGTCTGAGGCCATTTGTCTTAGATCTACACTTACTGGCCCAGTGATGACATTTACCACATCTAGAACAAAGGGTAGCTGGGGGCGATTTAGCCCCAGTTTGAGGAGATGATATTCCTAGGCTTTGTTTGCCTTTCGGACACTTGTGTGCAAAATGGCCAGGTTGTTTACAAGTAAAGCAAGTACATGAGCCAGGATTGTGAAAGGCCTTGGTAAAGGGGGCACGTAGGGCGAGACCCATGGCATGGGCTGCACCCACCCCTGCACAGAGTCTAATAAAGTCAGAAAGTTTCCCTTTTTTCTTATGTGGTCGAAGAACATCCTGACATGCCGGGTTGGCGTTTTCAAAGGCAAGATGTTTTACAAAAGTTCTTTCGCTTTCGCTTGGTCCAAGCAAGCAATCTGCAGCTAGGTAAAGCCGGGGAACAAAGTTTCTATAAGGATCGTTGGGTCCTTGTCAAATTTTTGCCAAAGAAGTGGTAGCCGAGCCCGTTTGAGGGAGGCATCTCCAAGCATGTAAGCCAGCCATCTGAATCTGCGCCAAAAGTCCAGCAGGGAAACGTGCCTATTTAGTTTTAGTGTCAAATGGCTCATAGCCCACTAGCTTAACATAAGTTCAGGATTTATAGGAGGCCTTAGTTAATTTTTTTTGAGCAGTTTCCTGACAGTGCTCCTTGAAATCTGCATTCCATAACAGGAAATCTCCGGCACTGAGGGTAGCTCGGTCTAAAAATTTCCAATCATTGGGAGTAAGCCATTGTGCGCTGTGGCTTTCTAATAAAGTCAACGTGTAGGGCACAGTGGGGCCATTGTAAGCACAAGTCTTTTTATGTTTTTCAAGAAAACGCAGGCTTAATTTTTTGTAGACACTCTGGGTTCCTTCCTGCCTAGGGGTGAACTCTTCATCCTCTGAGTCCTGATCTCTTTGATCCATTTTCCCCGCTTCCTCCTCTTGATCCTCCTCTAAGTCTTTGACCTCAGCCTTTGCAGGCATATCTATCTGACTGCGGGTGACTGGGAAGGCGAGAACAGGCTGATGGAGTGGCTTAGCCTTTGTATTAGACCACCGTGGGCCAGCTTTCATTGACTCCATGCCTAAGGCTAATCAACAGAGCTCAGAGTCAAGGGATCTTAATTCTTTTAAAAGTTTGATCTGTTCCCGTCTATGTTGGAGAGACTCTCACAAGGGAGCCAGGCTAGGCAAGGGAAGTGGGGAAAAAAATATCTGGGTGGCATTTTGCTCCTGAAGGGCTGGAGCACAAAAGGCAGGAGGGATATAGGAGGTAGGTATATGTGTAAGTCCTATAGGCTGTGGCAGGGTCCTGAGAGGTGGCGCATCTTCTGAATGGTAGCTTGCTGCTTCCTTCTCCAAGGTAGCCTCCGTCCCAGGGGTCAATGTGTCTCTGGGATTTAAAACTCGATAAAGGCGTCTGGTAACCATTAGAGCCTTATTCATTAGGGTGGTATTTTGAGGGAGACCAGGAAGGTTCCCAGGGTCCTGGGGAGACTGAGAAGGGTCAATGTCTATACTAACTGATGGGCATGCCTTGGGGAGACGAGAGGTGTTTTGCATAGTCTCTTCTCCAATCCTGACAAGTTGTAAGGTACCATTGTCAAAGGGTGAACTTTTAAGAATTTCATTAATTAAGTTCCAGTAAGAAAATGTGGGAACTGGCACTTTTTCTGGGCCAAAGGTTTAATAATAATGTTTTAAACAGTCTCTTACTCTAAGCCATCTTTTACCATCAATGGTCACTTCAAGGTGAAACCATGGACACAATTCTCCTATGTATTAGAAAAAAAAATTTAAGTCCTTTTTCTTAACACGCACCCCCATGTCTTGAAGGACTCCTTGAGGCCTGACAAAAACAAATCATGTGGCGAAACTGCTTGTCCCATGGTGGGTCACTCACCGTGCGTCATCCCCACTCTCCTCCTGGATCTGTCTCTTGGTGGTGTCTGCTGAGGCAATCGCAAGCTCCACTTGATGAAGTCTTCCAGGAGGACGGGGTTCCCAATGAGTCAAAGGCTCGAGCCCCAGTCAGTGGGTGCCAGTAGTCCCTGGTGGAAAGACACATCAACAGGGGCAGCGAACCTAGATGCGGAGGAATGAAGGGACAAGAGACACGAGAGATGACAGCATGACAGGAGTTCTGATCAAGCTGCAAACTTTTATTTTTCACACAGGGGCATTTATATGCTGGAGATGGGAAAGCTCTCTTATCCGAAGTTTCTGGATGTCTTCACAAGGTGAGATAAACTCAGGATGTTTCAGAAAGACAGATGGCAACAGGATGTCTCAGGGACACAGTTGGCTACAGGATGTCTCCCAGACAGGATGTCTCCATGGGGGCTGTTTCTTGTAAGTGTCAGGCTATTCTTTAAGGTGAATTCCTTCTACCCCTGACAGTCAGGGATTCAGTATTTCGAATGGAAAATTGGAAAAAGAATCCAATGTGTATTCAAAACAATGCCTTGACATTACCTTCATCCCAAGTAAGACACAATTAGAGGAGAAGAGTTAGAAAATCTGTGAATACACATCTGGAATAGAAAATGCTCAGGAGTTCACAACCTTGGAGGTGGTATAGGAGTTTCCAAAAGTAAGGAACAGGGTAAAAACTCCACAAACATGGAGCTCTGCTGGCCTAAAGATTTCTTGAGAAACTTCATCTGAGGTTGTTTTTAGGAGCTTTAGCTTCCTTTGTAATGAGACGATCAAAGCTGGGTCAGAATCTATGTGACCTATAGGATATTGTTTCTTATTTTCCAATGAACATGAGGCAGCAGTGCTGAATTCTCTCTTTGTAGGTAAACTGTGGCCACTTGTGGCTAAGTGTCTCCCAGTGTGGAATGTGAAGCCATTGGTCATCCTCCAATTTTTGTGGTGTTTCTTGCAGCTGCACTGGGAGTTTGATATTTGCTTCACGAAATACAAGAAGTTCAACTGGGACACAGTGATGGAGGGAGTTCTGTCACGTGTGGTGGGTAAGGGTCTGCAGGAGAATGCACCAACAAGGCTTCTATCCCACATAGCTTGCCCCCTTGACCATAGCAATCTGATTGTAAACATTGCCCTGAATCCTCTCCATATAACAAGATGCCTTTACATACAAGGGTCTGTGGCTTGTAGCATGTCAGTCACAAACCATTTGGAAGCGAAGGGCAGATGCAGATGACCCGACCACAGATGTTTTAACACACACCTGCACACCACTGCTCTAGGCCGACTACTCAGCAGGCTCCAAATTACTGGCATCTCTGTTCTACACCATTTTCATGAAATCCAGTCAATCAAGGCACTGTCTGGAACACTGATGGTCATCAATAGGACATCCAAAGGTTCTCCATGGCCACCTGGTCATGGGAATGTCAAAAATTTAAAGGTGTTTATCTAGCCATTTTTCAAGTGTGAACTTGGAGGCACTGTGGGTTTCAATTCATTCAGGAACGATTAAATGGAGAGGAAGCTCATTTCAATGAAAGCTCTGGAGAACTATCACACGCAAGGCTTCCCAAAGACAGGCCAAAAGGTCCCATGAAGCCAGACCTACTGAGGTCTAAAATTTGAGGTCCATGTGTGTTTTGACTTGCAACTATGGCTGCCAAGTCTTTAAGAATAAAATCATGTGATATCCTTCCCGAGATTCCCAGTGCTCTGTGGAAAGCCAACCTGGGCCCAGATCTCACTTTCCAAGGGCGACTCTCATGTGTGCCCTCCTAAAATCCCAACACAATACAAGGCAATACTTCTTTGAGGTAAGTTCCAGAACTCAGTCTCTAAGGAGAATCACTCCAGTGTTCAAGCCCAGGTGGACCCAGTCATCTATTCCAAGCGCCACACAAATGACCGCAATTAAAGTCAAGACACTCCCACATGGCCCTCATTTTCTTCCATATAGACACTCATCATAACCTCTGGCTGGAGGTTTCCATGAGGGGCACAGCCCAAGACAGTGTCCCAAATAAGCTCCCTTGCATCCATTTGCCTAAAGTCAGTGTGGCCGGGACATCCTTCCTGTGAACCAGGAGTGTTCAAAGAGGCCTGCCGTTAATATTGCTCTTATTCTCGATTATGAGGCCTACTGACTGTGGGGTTTAGATTCTTTATGTTAATTGGAGTCATGAGAAAACCCAAGAACCTATGGTCTAGTGTCTGCAGGGCTTTGAAGAACTCATTTGACGTAAAGGATCTGTATTCTCAATGATGGAAGTCAGAAACCTTACAGAGGAAGGTGAGAGACTTCATCCAAAATTACTGCTCTTTTGGCTTTTTGATTTGGATGCACACATGGGATTTTTCTTTAGATCCATCAGGTGCTGAGAATCTAAGCCACAGCCTCACACAGGGCCAAGAGGCTGATTCAGACACATCCCTTTCCAAAGCAATTAAGAAAGAGCCACAGGTAATGTCCATATATTTCCATTTGAAAACTGTTTTCTTCAGGCTTCAAAAAGGCGTAGCCTGAGGCAAAGACCTTCCTGACATTCAGGGCAACAGAAGGATATGTAAGCAAAAGGCCCAAAGCGGGGTTTCTCCACTGAGACTTTCCTGGTCACACTGATATCTGAGTTTTCTGAGATGCTCATCATTTCCTTCAGCTCTCTAGTGCATGGCCGTATCACAGAGCGTGGAGGTGGTACATATGTTGGACACAATACCATGAGCGTATTCTGGAGATTGCCCATAATTCAGGTAGAGAACAGGAACTTAAGAAGATATTAGGTGTTGCCCATCCATTAGGCAAGCCGCAGACAATTCATAAATTGGGCAGAATGAATGCTGGGAAGATTTCTACTAGAAAGGACACATTTATTTATGCATTCTCTTTTCTATTGTCTACAACCATGGACACAGTGGGATACACAGACATAGAAAGACTAGCCTTGTCAAACGACTTACTAGAATCGGTTCACACCAAACCAAACAAACCGACTTTCTTACCTATTCTCAGAACATGAGACAAAACCACAAACAAATACCCACACCCACACCCACACTTACCCCCAAGTACATCTGTGACAATATGGAGTGTCGTTTGATAGTGGGCCATAATAAATTCCCTCATAATGGGCTGTCCTGTCTCAGATCTAGTCTCTGTGGCAAACTTTGTGAAGCTGTAAGGAGCCAGTGGTGAGCCACTATCTGCTTTCTCAGGAAAGGCCCCTCTTCAGACCTTCCTGGAATTTGGCCATCCTCACATAAGTAGGTACCAAGAAAGACTGACTCTGTCTTTGGTAAATCCGAAAAATTTTGACCACTGGGACTGGGACTGGGACTGGCTCTGGATGCCTGGCTACCTGGATCCCAAGTTCAGAGAATGCCATCACCAAGGAAGTGAGGTGAGGTCACTTCCTTCAGGAACTGAATGAGGTCCCTACCTTGGCAACCACTTTGTCCTAACAGTTGCTTCCAAGGGTCCCATGAGATGGAGACTGCACCTACTTACTCTGACATTTTCACAAGTTAGAATGGTATACAACCATAGGCACCCAGGAACAACTCTCCACACAGGCCTGGTTTGCTGCATCTTCTTTACATTAAGAAGAGAGAGGCTGATTCCGACACAACCCTTCATCCTGACCAGGTTGTTTGCCATGGAAGATGACTTTTGCTCTCTGAGGTCCTTAATAGCTGCCTACATCTTCTCCAGGGATCATTTCTTTAATGACCTTTGAGGTTCTCAGCAGGTGAAAGATCCCTTAATTTCTGTCTTGTAAGACCAACTCTGTCCCTGCTCTTCTGTAAAGGTAGATTGAGGGAAGAGTGTATGGTTAGGATTAATAACATGTTCAATCTGTGTTAGGAACTATTCTGCTCGATGAATAATGTTATTGGGAACCTACAATATTTATAAGAATATGTAGGTGAAATATATGTATGAAAACAGAAATCTAAGATTTGAAGCCCTGAAGGGCATTGGGCCCTTCATTGGGATACTTAGTGTTGACTTACTTTCTGCACAGATGTCTCAGATAAATCCATATACAATGGCATAGGACCTTGTACATTGGATGATTGAATGTGGAAGAGAACATCGAGTCAAAATGGGATAGTAGGTAAGATTAGGAAGATAGTTGGTAGGTTTTGGAAGGAGAGTGAGTATAGGATTTGGAAAAAAAAAACTTCTTTAGCAATAGGGTTTCTGTTAGAGGGTGAAGGTAAATGTCAGCACATATGAAGATTCAGTCACAACGATGAACTTTGGAAAATATGAAGGAAATCAGATAATAACAGAGACATTACAAAATCAGGGAAAGTATAAAGTGAGTGATAGGATTAGACATTTTGAACAGGGTTGAGTTTGACTATATAATCTTAGGAAGAAACAAATATGTAGTCACCAATAGGATTGACATTTGAGAGTATTAGGCAATGTGGACATGGATGTTTTTAGTAATCCCTGTTCACTTTCCTTTTAGGCTTTGGTACAATCATAAGTGTGACCTTTGCATTTTGTGTCCAGAATATTACTGTGATAAAATGTATATGTAGATCGTGTGACATGAGTATTTCTTCCAGCATTTCTGGGAGCAATGTTTTGAAGTCCTATAAATTAGTATTGGTGGTACAAAGAGGTATACACTGTGTCTATGAATATAGAGATAGTGCATGAATAGACCACATTGTGAATAAATAATATAACTGGTCCCACTTTAAATAATAGATTGAATTGATATCTGAAAATATATAAGAAATCTTATATCAATATACCATCATTCATTCCAACCAGCAATACATCTAATGGTAATATTAGGGTTATGGTTTATCACGAAGTGTCTTTGAGTTTTGCTTCAAAAGTGATCATGGAAATCGAAAATAATGTGTTTGGAAAGAAGTCTCATGAAAAGACCCATCAAAAACATGGAGGAACACACGTGTTCTGTAGAATAATATGATTGAAAGTGAACAAAATGCCTATAAATTTGCAAAGTTTTGGATGAAATATATTTGCTATGATGAGCATAAACTGAAGAAATAGTAATGTACCAGTGTTGAATAAAATAAATGTCAAAATGCACAACATGTCCCATAGGAATCTACTTGCATTGATGTTAAACTGGTTCAGTTACTGTGGAAATATTAGGATTTGTATGCACCATTCACTGAAGATAGTTTTCAGTACTAGGAAACAAATATGTATTTCAGGTGAATGAATAATTTTGAGAATACTCTTGTGAAATTTTGATTATAAATATACATACTTGAATATGAATGAGTTTAGGGAGTGTATAACAAGATATATATTTCATATTTTGAAAAATCTGGAGAGTGTGTGTATATATATATATATATATATACATACACAAACACACAGACATTAAAAATAGCATAATATATACCAATTGAAATTCACCATGAAATATATGTCATCTACAGATCCAAATATATTTATTTTATTGAATATAGATTTATGTATAATGTTGTTCAACAAGGAAGCTCACTCATAGATTGAATTTTCAGTTCCAACAGCGTTTAGGAGGAGTGATCTCTTACAATTTATATCTGCCAAGTCAGTCACCTCACAAGAATGTACGTGTGGTATCAGGTAAGATTCTATAATTGCATGTAAAAATATATGTGCTGAATAGGCTACAGAGAAAGGGATGCCTTGACATTACAATCACCGAGACTAAGGCACAATTAGAGGAGAAGAGTTAGAAAATTTGTGAATAAATATCTGGAATGGAATGTGCTCAGGAGTTCACAACCTTGAAGACGGTACAGGAGATTTCAAAAGTAAGGGACAGGGAAAACAGTCCACAAACATGGAGCTCTGGTTCCCTAAATCCTTCTTGAGAAACTGACTCTGAGTTTGGGCACTTGAAATATATGTTGTTGTCGGGAGATTTAGCTTCCATTGTAGTGAGACAATCAAAGCTGTGTCTGCATCTATGTTACCTGGAGGACATGGATTCTTATTTTCCACTGAATATGTGGCAGCAGTGCTGAATTCTCTTTTGTAGGTAAACTGTGGCAACTGGGGGATAAGTGTATCCACATGTGGACTGTGAGGCCATTTGGTCATCCTCCACTTTTCGTGGTGTTTCTTGCTGCTGCACTGGGATTTTGGTATTTGCTTCATGATATACAAAGAATTCAACAGTTACCCGGTGCGTGAGTGAGTTCAGTCACTTTTGTTAGGTCAGGGTCTCCAGGAGAATGCACCAACCAGGCTTATATCCCACATGACTTTCCCCCTTGACCATAGCAACCTGATTCTAAACATTGCCCTGAATTCTGTCCATATGACAAGATGCCTTTACATACAAGGGTCTGCTGGCTGCACCATGTCAGTCACAAGCCATTTGGAAGCCAATGGAAGATCCACATGGCCCCACCACAGTTGTTTTATTACACACCTGCCCACCACTGCTGTAGGCCCACTCCTCAGCAGGCTCCAACTTCCTGGTTTCTCTGTTCTGAACCATTTTCATGAAAACCAGTCAATCAAAGCACTGTCTTGTAATCTCATGATCAGCCACAGGATATCCAAAGATTCTCCAGTGCCACCTGGTCATGGGAAGTTTCAAAATTTCATGGTATTTATCTAGCCATTTTTCAAGGTTGAAGTTGGAGGCACTGTGTGTTTCATTTCATTCTGGAACTATTACATGGTTAGGAAGCTCATTTCAATGAAATCTCTGGAGAAGTCTCACAGGCAAGGCTTCCCAAACAGTGGCCAAATGATCACATGAATCCAGGCCCATTAGGATCTACATTGTGACATCCATGTGTGTTTTGACTCTCATATATGGCTGCCAAGTCTTTCAGAATAAAATCATGTGGTAACCTGGCTGAGATTCCCAGTGCTCTGTGAACAGCCACCCTGGGCCTAGATCTCATTTTCCAAGGGTGACTCTCATGTGAATCCTCCTAAAATCCCAACACCATTCATGGCAATACTTCTCTGAGGTGAGGTCCACAACTCAGTCTCTAAGGGGAATCACAACAGAGTTCAAGCCAAGGTGGACCCAGTCATCCCTTCCAACGCCCACACATGACCACAATTAAAACCAAAACACTCCCACATGGCCCTCATCTTCTTCCATATGGACACTCATCATTACCTCTGGCTTGAGGTTTCCATGAGGGGCACAGCCCAAGACAGTGTCCAAAATAACCTCCATTGCCCCTCATTTGCCTAAAGTCAGGGTGGCCTGGACATTCGTCCGGGGAACCAGGAGTGAGCAAATAGGCCTGCTGTTAATATTGCTTTGCTCCTTCATTTTGAGGCCTACTGACTGTCAGGTATAGATTCTTTATGTGATTTGGATTCTGGAGAAAACCCAAGCACCTATGGGATAGCCTCTAAAGGGCTTTGAAGAACTCATTTGATCAAAAGGTTCCTATTCTCACTTGAAGGAGGTAAGGAACCTTACAGGGGAAGGCGAGAGACTTCTTCCATAATGACTGCTCTTTTGGCCAATTTAGTTTTGGATGCAAACATGGGATTTTCTTTACATCCATCATGTGCTGAGAATCTAAGCCAAAGCCTAACACAGGACCTAGAGCCTGATTCAGACATATCCCTTTCCAATGCAATTAAGCAAAGAGTCACAGGTGATCCCCATTGATTTCCATTTGAAAACTGTTTTCTTTAGGCTTCCCAAAGGGGTGGCCAGAGGCAAAAAGCTTCCTGACATTGAGGGCAACAGAACAATAGGTACCAAAGCAGTATTTCTCCACTGAGACTTTCCTGATCACACTGATATCTAAGTTTTCTGAGATGCTTGCCATTCCCTTCAGCTATCCAGTACATGGCCATGTCACAGAGCTTCGTGGTGGTACACATCTTGGACACAAAACCATGAGCCTATTCTGGAAAGTGGCCAGAAATCAGAAAGAAAACAGGAACTTAGGAAGATATCAGGGGATGCCCATCGATAATGCAAGCCACAGCCCATTCATAAATGGGAAGTATGAATCCGGGGAAGCTTTCTACTAGACAGGACACATCCATTGAAGCATTCTCTTTTCTAATGTCTACAACCCCTGACACAGTGGGATACACAGACCTAGAAACACTTGCCTTTTCAAACGACTTACTAGAATCAATTAACTCCAAACCAAACAAACTGCCTTTCTTACCTATTCTCAGAACATGAGACAAAACCACAAACCCACATCCACACCCACAAATGCACCTCCTTCCCCCAAGTAGGCCTGTGACTATCCGGAGTGTCCTCTGACTGGTGGGCCATACTATGTTTCCATGAAATGGCCTGTTCTGTCTCAGATCTGTTCTCCTTGTCCAACTCTGTGATGTTGACAGGAGCCAGCGGTGAGCCACAACCTGGTTTCTCAGGAAAGGGCCCTCTTCAGAGCTTTACTCACATTTGGCCATCCTCATATCAGTAGGTACCAAGAAAGACTGACTCTGTCCTTGGTAAATCCAAACAAGTGAGATCACTGGGACTGGGACTGGGACTGGCTCTGGGTGCCTGGCTTCCTGGACCACATGTTCAGAGATTTCGAACACCAAGGAAATGACGTGAGGTCACTTCCTTCAGGAACTGAATGAGGTCACTGCCTTGCAAACACATTGTCCTAATAGTTGCTTCCAAAGGCCCCATTAGATGGAAGCTGCCCCTAGTTCCTGTGACACTTTCACAAGTTAGAATGGTATATCATCCATAGGCACTCCAGAACAGCTCTCCACACTGGCCTGTTTTGGTCCATCTTCTCTACACTAAGAAGAGAGAGGCAGATTCAGATACATCCCTTCATCCTGACCAGGTCGTTGGCCATGGAAGGTGACTCTTACTCTCTCAGGTCTTTCATAGCTGCCTACATCTTCTACAGGGATCATTTCTGCATGGACGTTTGAGGTTCTCAGCAGGTGGAAGATCCCCTTAATTCCTGTATTGTAAGACCAACTCTTTCCCTGCTCTTCTGTAAAGTTAGATTGAGGGAACAGTGTATGGTTAGGGTTAATAACATGTTCGATTTGGGTTAGGAATTGTTCTGCTGTATGAATAATGTTATTGGGAACCTGCGATATTTATAAGACTATAGAGGTGAAATATAAGTATGTAAACAAAAATCTAGGAACGATTGGAAGCCCAGAAGGTCAGTGGGCACTTGATTGGTATACATAGCTTTGAATTACATTCTGCACAGATGTTTCAGTTAAGTTGATAATCATGGTAATTGGAACTTGTACATTGGATCATTGAATATAGAAGAGAACATCCACTCAAACTGGGATAGTTGGTAGGATAAGGAAGATAGTTGGTAGGTTTCAAAAGAAGACTGAGTAAAGCATTTGGACCAAAAGTTCTTTAGCAATAGGGATTCAGTGAGAGAGTGAATGTCAATGTCAGCACATGTGAAGAGTCATTCACAATGATGAACTGGAGAAAAGGTGTAGGAAAGCATTTATCAATAGAGACATTAGGAAATCAGGCAAAGTTCAAAGTGTGTGATAGGAAAATACATTTTTAACAGGGTTGAGGTTGAATATATAATGTTAGGAAGAAACAAATATGTAGTCACCAATAGCAATGATATTTGAGAGTGTTAGGGAACAAGGACATGGATGATGTTAGTAATACATGGTCACATTCAATTTAGGCTTTGGTACAATCATAAGTGTGACCCTTGTATTTTGTGTCTGGAATATTACTGAGATAAATATATATGTATATCAGGTGAGTAGAAAATTCATGATGAAATATATATCATCTACAGATCCAAAAATATTCATTTTACTTAACATGGATATATAGGTGAAATATAAGTATAGAAACAGAAATCTAAGTAAGATTTGAAGCTCAGAAGTGCATTGGGCAATTGATTGGGATACATAGCATTGAATTACGTTCTGAATACATATCTCAGATAAATCGATAAACAATGGCATATGACATTGTACCTTAGATGATTGAATGTAGAAGATAACATCCACTCAAAAAGGGATAGTCGATAGAATCAGGAAGATAGTCAGTATGCTTTGGAAGAAGAGTGAGTATAGGATTTGGACCAAAGTTCATTAGCAATAGGGTTTCGGTTAGAGAGTGAATGTCAATGTCAGCACATTTGAAGGGTCAGTCACAATGTTGAACTGGGGAAAATATGTAGGAAAGCAGATAACAATAGAGACATTAGGAAATCAGGCAAAGTATAAAGTGAGTAAAAAAAAATAGACATTTTCAACAGTTTTGAGATTGAATATATAATCTTAGGAAGAAACAAATATGTAGTCACCAATAGGATTGACATTTGAGAGCATTAGGCAACCTGGACATGGATGTTTTTAGTAATCCATGTTCAGTTCCCTTTTAGGCTTTGGTACAATCATACGTGTGACTTTTGCATTTTGTGTCCTGAATGTTACTATGATAACATGCATATGTAGAATCAGTTGACATGAGTATTTCTTCCACCATTTCTGGGAGCAATATTCTGAAGACGTATAAATTAGTATTGGGTGTACAAAGAGGTGTACCCTGTGTCTATCAATATAGAGGTAATGCATGAATAGACCATACTGTGACCAAATAATATAACTGGTTCCACTTTAAATAATGGATTGAATGGATACCTTTAACTAAGTAAGAAATCTTATATTGATATACAATCATTCTTTCCCACCACTTATACATGTAATGGTAATATTAGGGTTATGGTTTATCATGACGGGTGTGTGAGTTTTGCTTCAAAAGTGATAATGGAAATCGAAAATAATGTGTTTGGAAAAAAGTCTCATGAAAAGAGCAGTCAAGAAACATGGAGGAATACATGTGTTCTGTAGCAGGAAGTGATTGAAAGTAAAAAATTATAAATTATCTAAATTGTGGATGAAATATGCATCCTATTATGTGCATAAACTGGAGAAATAGTAATATACCAGTGTTGAATAAAAATGAACGTCAAAATACACATTATATCCCATAGGAATATTCTTGCATTGATGTTAAACTGGGTCAGTTAGTGTAGAAATATTAGAATTTCTTTTGGTGTTATAATACAATTTATTTTAGCACTAGCATGCCACAGAAGGTAGAGGGAAGAGCAATGGATTTTCAGTTATAGCATTAATTATCTAACATTAAATGACTACTTTGGGGAGTGTAGAAATTACATAAGGCTATATAACATTTTTTTTATTTAACATTCATAAAACCTTGGAATTATGGTAATATTTCTAGTTTTTCATTTTTTATTTTTTCAGTTTGTGATAGACCTTCATTTTATTTATTTGTATCTGGTGCTGAGAATATAACCCAGTGCCTCACAAATGGTAGACAAGCATGATACCACTGAGCCACAAACCCAGCCCCTCCACTTTTATCTTATCATCAAACACTCCTCTCCCTCTTCTTTTCTCACTTTCTTCCTCATTTTCTTCCTTCTTTCTCTTCCTTTTTCATTATCTCTCCATAAGTATTTTTCTCTCATGTCATTACAAACAGTAGTATGCTATGAAATTTACATTTAAGACAGTTTTTTATAGTCATTCTTTTTTTCTTGAGAAAATTTAAAAATTATAATCACCTCATAGATATATTACAATACATTAATTATACATATTATCTATATTCATGCATATGTATTACATGTTATATATATATATTTAAAAGTACTTTGATTAGCCTGTTTGAAATAATATAGACAAAATCTTTCTTAATTCTCAAGTCTTCCAGAATTAACATCTTACAGTGAAAATCAAATAAACATATTTAAGTAAAAGGGTATCATTCTTATTTATCAATACTGTGTCCATTATATTACTGTGATAAAATGTATATGTACATCAGGTGACATGAGTATTTCTTCCACCATTTTGGGGAGCAAAATTTTGAAAACTTATAAATTAGTACTGAGGATACAAATTGTTGTAACCTGTGTTGATGAATCTAGAGATGATGCATGAATAGACAATATTGTGAATAAATTATATAAATATTTCCAACTTTAAATAATGGATTGAATTGATATCTGAAAATATATAGCAAATCTTATATTGATATACATACATTCATTCCAACCAGTTATATATCTAATGGTAATATTAGGGTTACGGTTTATCATGAAGAGTGTGAGTTTTGCTTCAAAACTGATTATGGAATCGAAAATAATGTGTTTAGAAAGAAGTCTAGTGAATAGACCATAAAGAAACATGGAGTAATATATGTGTTCTCAAAAAGAAAGTGATTGAAATTGAGCCAAATGTCTATAAATTTGTGTACTTGTGGATGTAAGATATATCCTATGATTTCCATAAACTGAAGAAATAGTAATGTGCCAGTGTTGAATAAAAATGAACTTCAAAATACACATCATGTCCCATAGGAATCTACTTGCATTGATGTTAAACTGGGTCAGTTAGTGTAGAAATATTAGGATTTGTAAGCACCATTCATTTAAGTTAGTTTTCAGTACTAGGAAAGAAATATGTATTTCAGGTGGTTGAATATTTCTGAGAATAATCTTGTGAAAAGTTGATAATAAATCCACATACAGGAACATGAATGAATTTAGGGAGTGTTTAATAATACACATATGTTTCATGTTTTGAGAAAAAAAAAAAAAAAAAATATATATATATCTCATGGAGAAATATTACAAAGAAAATTTGACAAGATTTATAACACATACCCTTGATTAAGCAGAAGGCAAATCAAAGTATACACCATGCCTCCTATGAAAGGCCTGTCTTTCTTTTCGGTTAGGTTTCTTTTTATCCATCATATTAGGATTAGTTTTCAGATTCTAGTCGGGTATGTGTTAGTGTCAGGGATCAGTATTTAAAATGGAAAATAGGAAAATGAATCTAATGTGTATGCAAGTATGTGCTACCCAAAAATCTTGCCACTCTCATCCAGAACAATTCCTTGACATTAACTTCACTCCAAGTGAGACCCAATTAGTGGTGAGGAGTTCGAAAACCTGTGATTACATATGTGGAACTGAAAATGCTCAGGAGTTCACAACATTTGATGTGTTAGAACAGTTTCCAAAAGTAAGGGAGAGGTTAAAAACTGCACAAACATGGAGCTCTGCTGGCCTAAAGACTTCTTGAGAAACTTCCTCTGAGGTTGGGCACATGAAATATATGTAGTTGTCAGAAGATTTAGCTTCTTTTGTAGTGACACCATCAAATCTGGATCTGCATCTATGTGACCTGGAGAAAATGGTTCCTTATTTTCTAATGAACATGAGGAAGGAGTTCTGAATTCTCCCTTTGTAGGTAAACTGTGGTCACTGGTAGTTAAGTGTCTCCCCTTGTGGTCTGTGAAACCATTTGGTCATCATCCTCCATTTTCGTGGTGTTTCTTACTGTGGCACTGGGAGTTTGGTATTGGCTTAATGAAATACAAGTAGTTCAACAAGGACACAGTGCTGGAGGGAGTTCTGTCACGTGTGGTTGGTCAGGGTCTCCAGGAGAATGTTCAAAACAGGGGTCTATCCCACATAGCTTTCCCCCTTGACTATAGCAACCGGATTCTGAACATTGCCCTGAAACCTCTCAATATAACAAGATGCCTATACATATAAGGATCTGTGGCCTGCACCATGTCAGTCACAAGTCTTTTGAAGCCAATGGCAGATCCACGTGGTAAAACCACAGGTATTTATTCAGAAACCTATAGTCCACTGCTCTACACCCACTACTCAGGAGGCTCCAACTCACTAGCATCTCTGTTCTACAACATTTTCATGAAACCCAGTCAATCAAGGCACTGTCTGGTACACTCATGATCAGCAATAGAACATCCAAAGGTTCTCCAGGGCCACCTGGTCATGAAAATTTCAAAAAAATTCATGGTATTTTTCTAGCCATTTTTCAAGGATGAAGTTGGAGGCACTGTGGGTATCAATTCATTCAGGAACCATTACATGGTGAGGAAGCTGATTTCAATGAAAGCTCTGCAGAACTCTTTAAGGCAAGGCTTCCCAAAGAGTGGCCAAAAGGTCACATGAAGCCAGGCCCATTGAGGTCTTGAATGTGAGGTTCATGTGTGTTTTGACTCTCAACTATGGCTGCCAAGTCTTTCACAAAAAAATAATGTGATATCCTGGCTGAGATTCTCAGTGCTCTGTGGAAAGCCATCTTGGGCCTATATCTCAGTTTCCAAGGGCGATGCTCATGCGTGGCCTCCTGTTTTCCCAACACAATTCATGGCAATACTTTTCTGAGGTCAGTTCCAGAACTCAGTCTCTAAGAGGAATCACAGCAGAGTTCAAGCCCATGTGGACCCAGTCATCTCTTTCAACCGCCACACAAATGACCACAATTAAAACCACAAGACTCCTACATGGCACTCATCTTCTTCCATAAAGACACTCATCATAACATCTGGCTGGAGGTTGCCATGAGGGGCACAGCCAAAAACAGTGTCCAAAATAAGCTCCCTTGCCCCTCATTTGCCTAAAGTCAGGGTGGCTTTGACACCCTTGTTGTGAACCAGAAGTAATCTGTAAGTGTAAAAGAAATTGAAATTAATGTGTAAAATTTAAAGTTTAAAAGACTGGGTGTTGCAAAGTTTCTAAGCTGCAAGGTCTGAGTTAAAATGTAAAGGACCAGGTATTGTTACGTTCCTATGCTATACACAAAACCTGAAATTCCTGTAGCTTGTAGGACAATTCCCGGACTGCCCAGTAAATTTTCCCCTGACTGCCTGATTGTTTAATAACCTAGTACCCTTTGTGGCCTGGCACATAGGCATCACAGGGCCTAAACCAATCAGTTTCAATGTGTACCCCACTTTAGAACTGACCTATCACTCCTGCCAGACCTGTTCCCACCAAAGAATGAGCTAATCATCTTTGGAATTGTTGTTTGATTTTCCCGTGGTGTATGATGATTTTTAAAAGAGACTGTGATGTATGTAAAGTCCCGCCCTCCCCAAAAAGTGTACTTAAGCACTGCTCAACTCCTGCTTGTGGCTCTGGGCTGCTCTCCCTTCTTGAGTGAGCACGGAGCCCCAGCATGATGGATTGGAACTCAATAAATGCTTTTTGCTGTTGCATGATCCGCGGTCTCTTGGTGGTCTCTTCCTCCGACATTCGCTGAACCCTTAATTTTGGTGAGTTGGCCGGGAATCGTGCAGCACCGAACAAGGAGATCCCAACGGACACCTCTGAGGGTAAGAAAGGCGCCTCTTTCCATTTTTCCTTGTGATCGCTCAGAGCTTTTTGTTCAGGTTTGGTTTTTCGGTTTTCGGTTTGGGTTGGCAGAGTGGCTGCCAGCAGAGCGTGTAAGTTCCCCCTGGCAGTGGTGGACAAACGTGTCCTAAAGCCACCGGCCACGTTCTTGCAAGGGACACCTTGAAGGACTCGGGGAGGGACAGATGTGATCTCATTAGGTGAGGAGATATGGAAGTGCCCTCATTAGGTGAGGAGGGACAGATGAGCCCTCATTAAGTGACTCTGTTGCAAACCCATCAGGTCTTGCTGGCTACTTTTTTCTCTCAGGTTGAATTCACTGTCTGTCTTTGTGGTGTAACTCATCAGGTTATGCTAGTTACTGGGTTCTAATCTTTACTTCTGAACTCGTGTTAAACGTTAACTGTGTGCCCGTGTTTGTGTTACGTTTGTTTTGTCCTTGTCTCTGTTTGAGTAACTCTCATTATGGGACAAAGCCATTCCATGCCTCTGTCCCTGAAGCCTTTCCTGGTCGCTGCCTCCAATCTGACCCCTTTGCCCACAATCCTATAACTCAAACCTTCTGCTCCTCCCCCTCTTCCCTCCATTCTCCCTGAGTCACAAGATTGTTGATCTTGGGGTTGTGAACAAACGGGAGCTGCATGATGGTCTTAGTGTGTCTTTTTGTCTGTGTTTCTGTTAAATGTGATGGCATTGTTTGGACCGATGCAGAGTCCCGAGTTCCAACCTGCCTTAGATGTGTGGAAATAACTTTAGCTAAAATTTAACCTAAAGCTTCTTCTGTGAGGGACCAAAAGTCAATAGAACCACCAGCTTTTCCGTTCTCACCTTTTACACCTCTCTTAGCTGTGTTTTAAAGAACTTTGATAAACTTTTCTTCTCTTTGTTAAGCGAGATTAGGGAAGCAGTGATTTCTTTTCTTCCCATAGTTGGCTTGAGCATGCCCACTGCAGAAGGAAATGCCTGGGGTCTAAGAACATTGATATCTCGCTTAAACTTTTCTCAAAACCCTATCCTCATTATTAAATTGTTATTAATTGGCTTTGGGGATGGGAACCAAACCTTCAGTCATAAATTTTGACACACCAGTGGGGACTTTCAATGAACCACACTCTGCCCTCTTGGGGAAGCCTAGCACTCAAAACAATTGCAAGCAGAGGATGAATTTTTTGGAAGCTGACTACTGAAAAGGTGGGAGATATAGAATATGCCTGGTGCCTGGGGTCAAACCACCAGAAGGACTAATCCGGTAAGTAAATGGTGAGGCTAAGGGACTCCCAGCAGGTGCCAGAGCCATTTTGCTGTGGGGAACTCCCTTATTCCTTACCTGCACTTTAAGGATTGCTCCACCTCTGTTTACTTAACAAAAGGGACCATGAATGCAGTAATATGTTGATATTTTAGATTGTTTCTTGGGGATGATCTTGGCTGAAATTGTATTTAAAAGATGATATTTTTAATTGTAACAATCTGGTATCTGAATGGGTTTCTAAAGCATTGCACTATCTTACAGATAAAAGTTGGGTTTAAACAAGAGTTTAGTTTGATTTAAGATAGCTGATGCTAGAAAACTTAAATACTTCGGATAAAAAAATAATTAAAGAGTTTTAATTTTGAACTAGGTAGCCTGAGAAAATTTCACTAGATATACCAGTGCATTAACTTGGGCAAAGATAATAAATTATGATATGATATCTGTTCCCTTCAATGTGTAAGATTTTTTTAAAAACGTGCTAAATTAAAACGTTGGTCTGGCTTAGTGAAATGACATTAATTAGCAACAGTCTTGGAAATTTTTAAAGCTTAATTTGGGATACAAATGGTAGTCTGTGGTTGTTTTTAAAATTTTTTTCAAGAAATTTAATGTAGCTTACTACTACTTTAGAAACTTCAGAACAAAGAAAGTGGCTTAATGATCCTAGAGAAACTTCTTATGATGGTGGCTTTAATATTATCAAAAAATGATCATATTTTCAGTTTTTTGTGGTGAGGCTAAGGGACTCAAGATTTTCTAGTGTAGAAAAACATAAAGATATAAAATTTTTAGAATTACATCTTAAACTTGCATCATAATTTTCAACATTCAAACCTGGAAATTATGACTTATAGATAAAATGCCTTAGGCATGAGGTTTCTGCTCAGAACTCCAGCCTTTACAGTTTTCAAGTCCTCAGCCAGGACTTAAGTTGATATGCAAATAAAAGAATCCTGCAGCACTCAGCAGGAGACAGATAAAAAGGAGTAAAAGTGTCTTTTTACCTGAACTCAAACTAGATCCAAACAAAAAGTACATTATATGGTATTTACTAATTACTGGCCAGTCATCTTTTTTGGCACTCTTGCTTTTTCTTAGATTCTGTATTTTTTATTTTTTGAGCTCATGATCTTGAACCTGCAGATGGGTTAATGTTTTCTAATCAGTTCTATTTTTGATCAACTGTGGAGTTTTTGAACATTGCAATGGATATTTCACCTGAAAAAGCTACAAGGCCTTCACTATTGTGTTATGTGTTACACTTGTGTTACGTGTTGTATGTTGGTATGTCTGTATGTGTGTATGTCCATATATCATGCAGTGATATGACAATTGACAGATGAGGAGCGCTCATAAAATATTTAAAAATTGATATAAATATCTTGGATTCACGTGATTCAAATGGTTCAATTCAAATTGGGTAAACAGATAAAAATAAAGATGTCTTTAGAATTAGGCCTATAAGTTTTCTAGGTGTACAAACAGGCCCTAATAAAATGTTGATGTCTACAAAATAATCTGCTTAAATTCAGAAATTTATAAGTATTGTTTCAAAATGTGAACAGAAAGAGGTTCACAGATGGAAAAGAGAAACTAAAAGTTTCTAGATATAGATTTAATAGAGGGAAAATGTGTTTCTCGATAAGAGAGTCTATATGATTAAGTAATTAAAATGGTTTAAGTAAATAATAAAAAGGTTTGTGTAAGTTGGTTATATGTGTAAGTTTTGAGCAAGTAATCTTAAAAAATTAAACAGCTGGTTAAACAATACTGTTTTTATAAAATTATGCCAGGTTATTTCTTTAAAAAGCTAAACTTGGTTAATACAAAAACATCAATGTAATTGTGGTGTTAATGTGTTCATATCTTCCAGGTATACAAGTGTGTAAGGTAGAAGCTTCAAAAGAGCATTGTATCATGCTGGTGTTCTAAGGTTGTATGGTAATTCTAGGCTAAAAATAAAAACATGTGGGAGATTTATGTGTATCATTTGTGTTGTATAATTGGACTTGTTATCAAAAAGATATGTACAGTTACATGTTACTTTTTACACTTAGATACAATTTAAAAGTATTTTTAAGTTAAGTAGAGCCTAATCTCTGTGAAGGTTTTATTGTAAAACACAAAGGCAATGCCCATTCATTTCCATGTGAAAACTGTTTTCTTCAGGCTTCAGGAAGGAGTAGCCTGAGGAAAAGACATTCCTGATATTCAGGGCAACATAACAATAGGTAATCAAAAGGCCCAAAGCATGGTTTCTCCACTGAGACTTTACTGGTCACACTGATATCAGAGTTTTCTGAGATGCTTGCCATTCCCTTCAGCTATCCAGTACATGGCCATGTCACAGAGCTTGGAAGTGGTACATATCTTGTACACAAAACCATGAGCCTATTTTGGAGAGTGGCCAGAATTCAGGAAGGATACAGGAACGTAAGAAAATAGTAGATGTTGCCCAATGATAAGGCAAGCCACAGTCCATTTATAAAATGGGCAGGATGAATGCTTGGAAGTTTTCTCTTTGACAGAACACACCCATTGAGGCATTCTCTTTTCTAATGTCTACAACCATGGACACAGTGGGATACACAGACATAGAAACACTCGCCTTGTCAAAGGACTAACTAGAAACAGTTCACTCCAAACCAAACAAACCCCCTTTCCTAACCTTTCTCAGAACATGAGAAAAAACCACAATCCCACTCAAACACCCACAAAGTCACCTCCTTCCCCCAAGTAGGTCTGAAACTATCCAGAGTGTCCTCTGACTGGAGGGCCATACTATGTTCCCCAGAAATGGCCAGTCCTGTCTCAGATCTGGTCTCCTGGGTCAACTCTGTGAAGTGGTCAGGAGACAGCAGTGAGCCTCTACCTTCTTTCTCCGGAAGGGCTCGTCTTCAGAACTTTCCTGGAATTTGGCCATCCTCACATCACTAGGTACCACAAAAGACTGACTCTGTCCTTGGTAAATCCAAACAAGTGAGACCACTGTGACTGGAGCTTGGACTGGGTCTGGATTCCTGGCTTCTTGGTACCCAAATTCGGAGAGTTCCATCAACAAGGATGTGAGGTGAGGTCACTTCCTTCAGGAACTGAATGTGGTCACTGCCTTTGCAACCACTTTTTCCTAAAATTTGCTTCCTAGGGTCTCATAATATGGAGGATGCCCCTACTTCCTTTGACACTTTCACAAGTTCGAATGGTATAGAAACCATAGGCACCTGGGAACAGCTCTCCACACAGGCCTAGTTTGGTCAATCTTCCCTACATTAAGAAAAGAGAGGATGATTCAGACACATGCTTTCAACCTGACCGAGTTGTTTGCCATGGAAGATGACTTTTGCTCTCTCAGGCCTTTCATAGCTGCCTGCATCTTCTCCAGGGATCATATCTGCATGGAAATTTGAGGTTGTCAACAGGTGGAAGATCCCCTACACCCCTTAATTGTAAGACCAACTCTGTCCCTGCTCTTCTGTAAAGTTGGATTGAGGGAACAGTGTATAGTTAGGATTAATAACATGTTCGATTTGTGTTAGGAATCATTCTGCTGGATGAATAATGGTATTGGGAACCTGCAATATATATAAGAATATACAGGTAAAATATAATTATGAAAACTGAAATCTAGGTAAGATTTGAAGACCAGAAAGGCATTGGGCCCGTGATTGGGATACTTAGCTTTGAAGTATGTTCTGCACAGATATCTCAGATAAATCAATATACAATGGTATAGGACCTTGTACCTTGGATGATTGATTGTTGAAGAGATCATCCAGTCAAAAAGGGATAGTCGTAAGATTAGGTAAATAGTCTGTAGGTTTAGAAAAAAGAGTGAGTATAGTATTTGGACAAAAAGTTCTTTAGCAATAGGGTTTCGGATAAAGAGTGAATGTAAATGTCAGCACATGTGAAGAATCAGTCACTATGATGAACTGGGGAAAATATGTAGGAAAAGAGATATCAATAGAGACATTAGGAAATTAGACAAAATATAAAGTGAGTGATAGGATTAGACATTTTCAACATGGTTGAGGTTGAATATATAATCTTGGGAAGAAACAAATATGTACTCACCAATAGGATTGACATTTGAGAGAATTAGGCATCCAAGACATGGATGTTTTTAGTAATCCATGTTCACTTTCCATTTAGACTTTGGGACAATCCTAAGTGTGACCTTTGCATTTTGTGTCCAGAATATTACTGTGATAAAATGTATATGTAGATCAGTTGACATGAGTATTTCTTCCACCATTTCTGGGAGCAAAATTTTGAAGATATACAAATTATTATTGGGGGTACACAGAGGTGTACCCTGTGTCTATCAACATAGAGATAATGCATGAATAGACCATACTGTGATTAAATAATATAACTGGTTCCACTTTAAATAATGGATTGAATTGATATTTGAAAGTATGCAAGAAATCTTATATCCATATACAATCATTCATTCCCACCAGTTTTACATCTAATGGTAATATTAGGGTTATGGTTTATCATGACGGGTGTGTGAGTTTTGCTTCAAAAATGATAATGGAAATCAAAAATAATGTCTTTGGAAAAAGTCTCATGAAAGGAGCAGTCAAGAAACGTGGAGGAATACATGTGTTCTGAAGCAGGAAGTAATTGAAAGTAAAACAAATGCGTATAAATTTGCTAAATTGTGAATGAAATATACATATTATGATGTGCATAAACTGGAGAAATAGTAATGTACCAGTGTTGAATAAAAATGAACGTCAAAATACAATTATATCCCATGGGAATCTTCTTGCATTTATGTTAAACTGGGTCAGTTACTGTAGAAATATTAGAATTTTTTTGGTATTATAATACAATTTATTTAAGCACTAGCATGCCACAGAATGTCGAGGAAAGAGCAATGGATTTTTAGTTATCGCACTAGTTATCTATCATTAAATGACTATTTTTGAGAGTCTAGAAATTACATAAGGCTATGCAACAATTTTTTTATTTAGCATTCATAAAAACTTGGAATTTTGGTAATATTTCTACTTTTATTTTAATTTTTTCAGTTGTTGATCGACCTCATTTTATTTATTTATATGTTGTGATGAGAATATAACCCAGTGCCTCACACATGCTAGCCAAGCATGTTACCACTGAGCCAGACACCCAGACCCTCCACTTTTATCTTATAATCAAACACTCCTCTCCCTCTTCTTTACTCACTTTCTTCCTCATTTTCCCCCTTCTCTCTCTTCCTTTTTCATTTTCCCTCCATAGGAGTTTTTCTCTCGTGTCATTACAAACAGTAATATGCTATGAAATTTACATTTAAGAATGTTTTTTATAGTCATTCTTTTTTCTTGAAGAAAAAAGAAAATTTAATAATTATAATAACCTATAGATATATTACAATTCATTTATTATACATATGTATCTATATTCATGCATATGTATTACATATGTTATATATATACATATATATTTAAAAGTACTTTGATTAGCCAGTTAGAAATAATATAGACCAAGTCTTTCTTAATTTTCAAGTCTTCCAGAATTAACATCTTACAGTGAAAATCAAATAAACATATTTAAGTAAACAGGTATCATTCTTATTTATCAATACTTATCATTTAAGTTTTTATATTACATTAAGCTGTAATATGGCATATTAACTCTTATGAATTAGAGAAATTTCATTTGAACAACCTATTATTTAAGGACCATATGCACTGACATTTTTAATGGCTTTCTCGTGATTTTAATTTCTATCAATTGCATATTTATTGCCAAATACTTATATTATTAATTTTCATATTCATGATTGATATAAAGTCAATTGTTTAATTCTTCTTGTAAGTAGTTACTTATTACAGTAGGGACATTATTAATAATTCTACATCTTTATAAGAAAAATGGTACAAAGATATTTTCATGCAAAATTAAGAATAATCGCATGCTCTAAATGTTTGATTGTTGATACATATAATAAAGAGCTTTTGATGAGTTTCTTCCCCAGTAAAACATAAAATGCAAAGATGTAGTTGGGTATGTATTTCCAAATAAAGATAAGGAAAAATACACATTATCAGCTAGAAACTATCAAATAAAAGATGAAAAGAACAATCCAACACATTGTACGAACTTGTCAGACAAGGTAGCCTAAGACTAGACCTGGTCCATGACAAAATATTCACAAAAAAATGAAATATGAAAAATATAGGAAATGATATGAATTTTTCATGAAGGTAGGTGGATTATCCTTTAATCTCAATATATGTTCATTTTTAAAAGCCAGTTTTCTGGTAAAATAAATTTGTGATATTTACAACTACACAAAACAAACTTTCTGCTTATCAAAATGAATGCATCTCAACTCTTTTTTTGCTGATTTCTTCCCACTCAATTTTAAACCTTTGTTTATTTATTTTTATTTGTTTTTCAAAACATTACAAAGGTCATGATATATCATCTTTCATACATTTGACTCAAATGGGTTATGAACTCCCAATTTTCCCCAAATACGAATTGCAGAATCACATCAGTTACACATTCACATTTTTACATAATGTCATATTAGTGACTGTTGTCCTCTGCTACCTTTATTATCCCCTACTATCCCCCCTCCCCTCCCATCCTATCTTCCCTCTCTTCCTCATCTGCTATTCTTCACTTCTCTCTCTTGTTCCCGCCTTTCCCCTCACAACGTCTTATATGTAATTTTATGTAACAATGAGGGTCTACTACCATTTCCATATGCTTTCCCTTCTCTCTCCCTTTCTCTCTCCCACTCATCTTTGTTTAATATTAATCTTTTCCTCATGCTTTTCCTCACTGTTCTATTCTTAGTTACTCTCTTTTTATCAAAGAAGACATTTGCCATTTTTTTAAGGATTGGCTAGCTTCTCTTAGCATAATCTGCTTTAATGCCATCCATTTCCCTGCAAATTCTATGATTTTGTCATTTTTTAGTGCTGCATCCATCGTGTATAGATGCCACATTTTTTTTATCCATTCATCTATTGAATTGCATCTAGGTTGGTTCCACAGTCTAGCTATTGTGAATTCTGCCACTATGATCATTGATGTGGCAGTATCCCTTTAGTACACTCTTTTAAGATCCTCAGGGAATAGTCCGAGAAGGGCGATAGCTGGTTCAAATGGTGGATCCATTCCTAGCTTTCCCAGGAATTCCCATACTGCTTTCCATGTTGGCCTCACCAATTTGCAGTCCCACCAGCAGTGTACAAGTGTCCCCTTTTCCCCACATCCTCGTAAACACTTGTTGTTTGACTTCATAATGGCTGCCAATCATACTGGTGTGAGATGGTATCTTAGGGTGGGTTTGATTTGCATTTCTCTGACTGCTAGATGTGGTGAGCATTTTTTCATGTACTTGTTGATTGATTGTATGTCCTCCTTGGTGAAGTGTCATTTCAGGTCCTTGCCCCATTTGTTGATTAGGTTATTTGTTATCTTATTGATAGTTTTTTTTGAATTCTTTGTATATTCAGGATATTAGGGCTCTATCTGAAGTGTTAGGGGTAAAAATTTGTTCCCAGGATGTAGGCTCTCTATTTACCTCTCTTATTGTTTCTCTGGCAGAGAAAAAAAACTTTTTAGTTTAAGTAAGTCTCATTTTTTTATTCTTGTTAATAACTCTTGGGCTATGCGCGTCCTATTAAGAAATTTGGAGCCCGACCCCACAGTATGTAGATCGTAGCCAACTTTTTCTTCTATGAAATGCAGTGTCTCTGATTTTATATCTAGATCCTTGATCCATTTTGAGTTAAATTTTGTGCTTGGCGAGAGAAGGGAATTCAGTTTCATTTTGTTGCATATGGATTTCCAATTTTCCCAGCACCATTTGTTGAAGATGCTACCCTTCCTCCATTGCATGCTTTTAGCCCCTTTATCAAATATAAGAAAGTTGTAATTTTGTGGATTGGTTTCTGTGTCCTCTCTTCTGTACCACTGGTCCACCTGCTTTTTTCGGTACCAGTACCATGCTGTTTTTGTTACTATTGCTTTGTAGTACAGTTTGAACTCTGGAATCGCTATACCTCCAGATTCACACTTCCTGCTTAGAGTTGCTTTTGCTATTCTGGGTCTTTTGTTTTTCCATATGAATTTCATGATTGATTTATCTATTTCTACAAGAAATGACGTTGGGATTTTGATTGGCATTGCATTAAAACTGTAGAGAACTTTGTGTAATATTGCCATTTTTATGTTGTTAGATCTGCCTATTCATGAAGAGGGCACATGTTTCCATCTTCTGAGATCTTCTTCTATCTCTCTCTTTAGAGTTCTGTAGTTTTCATTATATAAATCTTTCACCTCTTTTGTTAGGTTGATTCCCAAGTATCTTATTTTATTTGAGGATATTGTGAATAGAGTGGTTTTCCTCATTTCCATTTCAGAAGTTTTGTTGCTGTTATACAGGAATGCCTTTGATTTATGCGTGTTAATTATATATCCTGCCACATTTCTGAATTCATTTATTAACTCTAGCCATTTCTTTGTAGACCTTTTTGTGTCTGTTAAATATATTATCATGTCATCTGCAAATAGTGATACTTTAAATTCTTCTTTTCCTATTTTTATGCCTTTGATTTCTTTGGTCTGTTTAATTGCTCTGGCTAGTATTTCAAAACTAAATTGAATAGAAGTGGTGATAAAGGGCATCCCTGTCTTGTTCCAGATTTTAGAAGGAATGCCTTCAGTTTTTCTCCATTTAGGATGATGCTAGCCTGAGGTTTAGCATATATAGCTTTTACAATTTTGAGGTAAGTTCCTGTTATCCCTAGTATTTATAGTGTTTTGAACATAAAGGGATGCAGAACTTTGTCAAGTGATTTTTCTGCATCTATCGAGATGATCATATGGTTCTTGTCTTTAATTCTATTGATGTGGTGAATGGCATTTATTGATTTTCGTATATTGAACCATCCTTGCATCACGGGGATGAATCCTTCTTGATGATGGTGCACAATTATTTTGATATGCTTTTGTATTTGATTCGTCAGGATTTTATTGAGAATTTTTGCATCCAAGTTCATTAGAGATATTGGTCTGTAGTATTCTTTCTTTGAAGTGTCTTTGTCTGGTTTCGGGATCAGGGTGATGTTGGCCTCATAGAATGAATTTGGAAGAGCTCCTTCTTTTTCTATTTCTTGAAAAAGCTTGAAAAAATATTGGTTTTAATTCTTCTTTGAAGGTTTTGTAGAAATCCGCTGTATACCCATCCGGTCCAGGGCTTTTTTTTGGTTGGTAGTCTTTTGATTGCCTCTTCTATTTCTTCCTTTGTTATTGGCCTGTTTAAATTGTTTGTGTCTTCCTGACTCAATCTGGGCAGATCGTATGACTTAAGAAATTTATCAATATCTTCACAATATTCTATTTTGTTGGAATATAGTGTTTCAAAATACTTTCTAATTATCTTCTGTATTTCTGTAGTGTCTGTTGTGATATTGCCTTTTTCATCCCATATGTTAGTAATTTGAATTCTCTTTCTTCTTCTTTTCCTTAGCATGGCTAAGGGCCTGTCGATCTTATTTATTTTTTCAAAGAACCAACTTTTAGTTTTATCAATTTTTTCAAGTTTTTTTGTTTCAATTTCATTGATTTCTGCTCTAAATTTAATTATTTCTTGTCTTCTACTACATTTGCTGTTGTTTTGCTCTTCCTTTTCTAGGTTTTTGAGGTGTAGTTTAAGTTCATTTATTTGTTGTATTTTTCTTTTTTTGAGGAAAGAACTCCAAGAAATGAATTTCCCTCTTAAAACTGCTTTCATTGTGTCCCATAGATTCCGGTATGTTGTGTCTGTATTGTCATTTGTCTCTAAGAATTTTTTTATCTCCTTCTTTATGTCTTCTGTAACCCATTGATCATTCAGTAGCATGTTGTTCATTTTCCATGTGATGTAGGATTTTTCCTTCTTTCTTTTCTCATTGATTTCCAGTTTCATTTCATTATGATCATATATGGTGCACGGTATAATCTCCATGCCTTTATATTTACTAAGAATTGCCCTATGGCATAATATATGGTGTATCTCTGAGTAGTATCCATGTGCTGCTGAGAAGAACATGTATCCACTTGATGATGGTTGATATATTCTATATATGTCGGTTAAGTCTAGGTTATTGATTGTGCTGTTGAGTTCTATAGTTTCTTTATTCAGTTTTTGTCTAGAGGATCTCTCTAATGCTGAGAGTGGTATGTTGAAGTCACCCATAATTATTGTGTTGTAGTCTATTTGACTCTTGAACTTGAGGAGAGTTTGTTTTATGAACGTTGCACCTCCATTGCTTGGTGCATACAAATTGATAATTGTTTTTTTCTTGTTGGTGGATGATTCCTTTTAACAGAATATAGTGTCATTCTTTATCCCTTTTGATTAACTTAGGTTTGAAGTTGATTTTATTCCATATGAGTATGGCAAATCCTTCTTGCTTCCGAGGGCCGTGTGACTGTTATGATTTTTCCCAACCTTTTACCTTCAGCCTGTGTATGTCTTTTCCTATCATATGAGTCTTCTGAACGCAGAATATTGTTGGATTTGTTTTTTTGATCCAGGTCACTAGCACATGTCTCTTGATTGGTGAAATTAGGCCATTAACATTTAAGGTTACAATTGAAATATGATTTGTACTTCCAGTCATGTTTATTTATTTATTATATTTTAGTTTGGATGGTTTTTACTTTTTTGGTTACTTTCCTCCCGCTTTACTGAGATACTTCCCACTGTTAGTTTTGGGCACTATTTTTTAACTCTTCTTCTTGTAGTATTTTGCACAAAATGCTTTGCAGTGCTGGTTTTCTGGCTGAGAATTGTTTTAGCTTTTGTTTATCGTGAAAGACTTTAATTTCATTGTCAAATCTGAAGCTTAACTTTGCTTCATATGGTATTCTTGGTTGGAATTCTTTTTTTTTTTTTTTTCAGCATTTGAATTACATTGTTCCAGGATCTTCTCACTTTCAACGAATGTGATGAAAAATCAGTTGTTAACCTAATTGGTTTACCCCTGAATGTAATCTGCCTCCTTTCTCTTGTAGCTTTTAATATTCTCTCCTTGTTCTGTATGTTGGCTATCTTCATAATTATATGTCTTGGAGTTGGTCTATTTTGGTTTTGAATGTTTGGGGTTCTGTAGGCTTCCAGGAATTGGCAATCCAATCCATCATTCATCTCTGGGAAGTTTTATAGAATTATTTCATTTAATATGTTGTCCATTCCTTTGGTTTGAATCTCTATGCCTTCTTCTATCCTGATGACTCTTAAATTTGTTTTTTGTTTTTTTATGACATCCCATATCTTTTGAATAAATTCCTGGTTGGATTTAAGCATCTTTTCTGTGTTTACTCAATTCTTTTCAAGTTGATAAACTTTGTCTTCATTATCTGATGTTCTGACTTCTACTTGATCTAGTCTATTTGTAATATTCTCGTTTGAGTTTTTAATTTGGTTTATATTTTCCTGCATTTCTAGGATTACTGTTTAATATATTTTTTTTAAGATCTCTATCTCCTGGTAATGCTCATTCTTTGCCATTTGAATTTTTTTTGTTTAATTCATTTTCAAAATATACTTTTATTGCTTGGACTTGCTGCCTCATGTCTTCTCTAATATTCCTTTCCATCTGAGTTCGGTATGCCTTGAGTTCTTTCCCTATCCCTGTTTCTGATGCTTCAAGGTCCTCCTGTAGAATTAAGTTGTCCTGCATTGTTTGTACTCCTTTTTTGCCCTTGTTTTTTCATGATGTTCACGTTACTTTCCAGCTCTATTTGATTGCTGTGTTTCTGCTTTATTCTTTAGATTTGTTTTGGTGTTGTATATCTCTGTTGTCTCTCCTTTGTGTTTGTAAACTATGCCTGCTAAAGTGGATTCCGCTTGGAAGTAATTCCGAAGGCCGAGCTCCAGTGATGTCACCTCTCTGCTTTGGCGGGCCCCAGGCTCCTTGCCGAGGTGTCCGAATTGGGGGGTGGGTCTTGACTGTCTCTGGTTTGTTTCAGCTCTGGTACACTGGCAGGCGGGTGGTCTCCAGCCGCCCAATTGCGCGGTTGGTCGCCAGCGGGCAGGCGGTCTCCAGCCGCCCAGTCACGCGGGCAGCAGGTGAGCTGTCGCCGTTGGGTTGGCAATCTCTAGCCACGTAGTCTCACGCTCGGTTGCCGGCGGGCGGGCATTCCTGAGCCCCCCAGTCACTCAGGCAGTGGGTGGAATGTCACGTGCGGGCCTGCGGTCTCCAGCCGCCCAGTCACAAGGGCCTGCCTTCTAGTCCTTTGGTTTCTCCTGCTTGTCCTGGTTTCTTTTTCTAGACCAGATTTCCCCTGAGTGATGCCTCTCGGCAGTTCAAACTGTACTCTGTGCCTGCCGTTTGTTGGGTGTGGAGGGTGTCTTTGGGAACCCAGACACTCTATTGTTTTGATTTTTTCTGCTTGCCCCTCCCCCAGCACTGGCTATACACGTTTCGTTATTGCCACTGATGGTAGGGGGAGTCGAAAGTCAGGTGTCTCTAGTTTTTCTTGCGTCTTTATGCAGGCTTGCTCTGATTAACCCTCCCCCGGAAAGCCTAGGAGACATTTTATGCGAATTCCCCGCTGTATGAGAGATGAGCTGAGTAGCACACATCTGTTTTATTGTTGCAATCTATTGGAGAGGGGCGGTGGTTACTTCAGATCTCAAAGATGGTGGCCGCTGGTTTCCTTGGTGGAGTTTCTTTTGTGGGGGATAGAACTATACCACTTTCTTCCCTGTCTGAATTCCCAAACTCAGCCCGGGGATCAGTGGGAGCTCAGCCGGCAGGATTCCACAGAATCCGCAGCAACATTTCTCCCTGCTTCAGGTCACTTCTCGGTGGTGCCCCACCATCTGTAACAGCAGGCCTGGCTGCATGATTCAATCAGCCCGGATCTCTGATTGCACAGTTGGCTATTGGGAACCCCGGCACTCTATTGTTTTGATTTTTTTTTTCCGCTTGCCCCTCTCTCAGCGCTGGCTAGACAGGTTTTTTTCACCACTGATGGGAGGGGGAGTTGAAAGTCAGGTGCCTCTAGTTTTCCCCTGTCTTTATGCAGGCTCGCTCTGATAATCTCTCCCCCAGAAAGCCTAGGAGAGATTTGATGCAAATTCCCCGAAGTATGGGAAATGAGCTGAGTAACAGCACCTGTTTTATTGTTGCAATCTGTAGGGGAGTGGCTTTCGTTACTTCAGCTCACCAAGATGGTGGCCGTTGGTTTCCTTTGTGGAGTTTCTATTGTGGGGGTTAGAACTGTACCACTTCCTTCCCCATCTGAAACCCTGAACTCAGCCCAGGGCTCAGTGGGGACTCTACTGGCAGAATTCCACAGAATCTGCATCAACATTTCTCCGTGATTATTGATCGCATCTCGGTGGTGCCCTGCTGTCTGTAGCCACTGGACGGGTCGCGCAGATCAGTCAGACAGGATCTCCGGTCGCAGAGTTGGCTCATGTTTGGGACTCATTTACCGGACCTCAGTGCTAGAAATCCTTCTTCTAGGTTTCAGTGCACCCCCATTTTGCTGTAAGTTCCAAACAAGATAGTTTTTTGTCGTTCTTAGTCGTTAGTCACCTGCGCAGTGGCACGGTACAATGGGTATGATGCTCTCTATTCACGGGCCTCTTGCAATGTCAAAATATTATGATTTGTATGCACCATTCACTGAAGTTAGTTTTCAGTATTAGGAAACAAATATGTATTTCAGGTGGATGAATATTTCTGAGAATAATCTTGTGAAAAGTTCATTATAAATCCTCATACATGAATATAAATGATTTTAGGAAGTGTATAATAAGACACATATATTTCATATTTTGAAAAATCTGGAGAGTATATATATATATATATATATATATATATATATATATATATATACACACACACACACACACACAAACACACACACACAGAGACATTAAAAAGTAGCAATATATATGCCAATCGAAATTCATCATTAAATATATAACATCCACTTATCCAAAAATATACATTTTACTGAAAATGGATTTATGCATAATGTTGGTCAACTAGGAAGCTCACCCATAGGTTAAATTTTCGGTTCCAACAGAGGTTAGGAGGAGTGATCTCTTCTCACAATTTTTATCTGCCATGTCAGCCACCTCAGAAGAATGTACATGTGATACCAGGTAGGATTCTATTTGTGCATATAAAAATACATGTGCTTAATAGGCTACAGAAAAGGGAGAGAGGAATTCACATATTTGTTAATTTTAAAAACACATGGAGAACTATGTCAATAAACATTAAATATATATTTTAACTCCTACACAATATAATCCAAAAGGGATGTCCAACTACGTATCATGCCTTCTCTGAATTGCTGGTATTTGTATTCTGTTTGGGTTACTATTCTCCATCATATAAGGATTAGTAGTCAGAGTCTAGTAGGGTATGGGTTAGTGTCAGAGATTCAGTATTTCGAATGGAAAATAGGAAAGTAAACCCAATGTGTTTGCAAATATGTGCTACACAAAAATCTTCCCACTCACATTAAGAACAATCCCTTGATATTACCCTCGCTGGAAGAAATACACAATTAGAGGATAAGAGTTAGAAAATCTGTGAATACATACCCGGAATGGAATATGCTCAGGAGTTCACAACCTTGGAGGTGGTAGATGACTTTCCAAAAATAAAAGAAAAGGTAAACACTCCACAAACATGGAGCTCTGCAGGCCTGAAGACTTCTTGAGATACTGCCTCTGAGTTGGGACACTTGAAATGTATGTTGTTGTCGGTAGCTTTAGCATCCTATGTAGTGAGAGCATCAAAACTGGGTCAACATCTATGTGACCTGGAGGACATGGTATCTTATTTTCCAATGAAAATGAGGCAGCAGTGCTGAATTCTCACTTTGTAGGTAAACTGTGGCAACTGGGGGATAAGTGTCTCTTCGTGTGGACTGTGAAGCCATTTGGTCATACTCTACTTTTCGTGGTGATTCTTGCTGCTGCACTGGGAGTTTGGTATTTGCTTCATGAAATACAAGGAGTTCAACTGCGACACAGTGCTGGAGGGAGTTCTGTCACGTGTGGTGGGACAGAGTCTGCAGGAGAATGCACCAACCAGGCTTATGTCCAACATAGCTTGCCCCCTTGACCATATCAACCTGATTCTGAACATTGCCCAGAAACCTATCCATATAACAAGATGCCTTTTCATATAAGGGTCTGCTGGCTGCATCATGTCAGTCACAAGCCATTTGAAAGCCAACGGCCGATCCACATGAATCCACCAGAGATGTTTTATCTCACACCTACCCACCTTTGCTTTAGGCCCACTACTCAGCATGTTCCAACTTACTGGCATCTCTGTTCTACACAATTTTTTTGTGAAACCCAGTCAATCAAGGCACTTTCTGGTACACTCATGATCAGCAACAGGATCTCCAATGGTTTTCCAGTGCCACCTGGTCATGGGAATTTCAAAAATTTCATGGTATTTATCGAGCCCATTTTTCAAGGATGAAGTTGTAGGCACTGAGAGTTTCATTTAATTCAGTAACCATTAAATGGTGAGGAAGCCCATTTCAATGAACGCTCTGGATAACTCTCACAGGCAAGGCTTCCCAAAGTGTTGACAAATGGTCACATGAAGACAGGCCCATTGAGGTCTACAATGTAAAATCCTTGCCTGTTTTGCCTCTCAACTATGGCTGCTAATTCTTTCAGAAAAAAATTATGTGATAACCTGGCTGAGATTCCCTGTGCTCTGTGGAAAGCCTTCCTGGGCACAGATCTCAGTTTCCAAGGGTGACTCTCATGCATAGCCTTCTAAAATCCCAACAAAACTCATGGCAATACTTCTCTGAGATCAGTTCCAGAACTCAGTCTCTGAGGGGAATCACACCAGAGTTCAAGACCAGGTGGAGCCAGTCATATTTTTCAACAACCACACTAATAACCACAATTAAAACCAGAACACTTCCACATGGCCATCATCTTCTTCCATATAGACACTCATTTTAACCTCTGGATGGAGGTTTCCATGAGGGTCACAGCCCAATACATTGTCCAAAATAAGCTCCCTTGCCCCTCATGTGCTTAAAGTTGGGGTGGCCTGAACACCTTTCTGTGAACCATGACTGATCAAATAGGCCTGCCGTTAATACTGCTCTGCTTCTCCAATTTGAGGACTACTGACTGTGGGGTTTAGAATCTTCATGTGAATTGGAATCATTGGAATCACCTATGGGCTAACCTCTGAAGGGCTTTGAAGAACTCATTTGACCCAAAGGCACCCTATTCTCACTTGATAGAGGTCAGGAACCTTACAGAGGTAGGGAGAGACTTCATCCACAAGGACTGCTCTTTTGGCTATTTTGGTTTTGGATGAACACGTGGGATGTATAAGGTGCTGAGTATCTAACCACAGCCTCACACAGGGCCAAGAGGCTGTTTCAGAAACATCCATTTCCAATGAAATTAAGCAAAGAGCCACAGGTGATGCCCATTCATTTCCATTTGAAAACTGTTTTCTTCAGGCTTCACAAATGAGTATCCTGAGGTAAAAACCTTCCTGAAATTCAGGGCAGCAGAACAATAGGTAAGCAAAAGCCCGAAAGAAGGGTTTCTCCACTGAGACTTTCCTGGTCCCACTGATATCTGAGTTTTCTTAGATGCTCGCCATTCCTTTCAGCTATCCAGTACATCACCATATCACAGAGCTTGGAGGTGGTACATATCTTGGACACAAAACCATGAGGCTATTCTGGAGAGTTTCCAGAATTCAGGAAGAAAACAGAAACTTAGTAAGAGAGCAGATGTTGCCCTTCAATAAGACAAGCTGCAGTCCATTTGTAAATTGGGCAGGATGAATGTTTGGAAGCTTTCTACTAGACAGGACACATCCATTGATGCATTCTCTTTTCTAATGTCTACAACCACGGACAGAGAGGGATGCACAGACATAGAAGCACTCGCCTTGTCAAACGACTTACTGGAAACAGTCCACACCAATCCAAACAAAGAGCCTTTCCTTCCTATTCTCAGAACATGAGACAAAACCACAAATCCACACACACACACTCAAAGGCACCTCCTTTGCTCAAGTAAGTCTGTGATTATCCAGAGTGTCCTCGGAATGGTGGGCCATTGTATGTTCCCCCAAAATGGCCTGTCCTGTATCAGATCTAGTCTCCTTGGCCAACACTTTGAAGTTGTTAGGAGCCATGGGTGAGCCACTACCTGATTTCCCAGGAAAAGCTCCTCTTCAGAGCTTTCCTGTCATTTGGCCATCGTCACATCAGTAGGTACTAAGAAAGACTGACTCTGTTCTTGATAAATCAAAACAAGTGAGACCACTGGGACTGGGACTGTGACTGGCTCTTGGTGCCTGTCTTCCAGGATCAAACGTCCAGAGAGTTCCATCACCAAGGCAGTGAGGTGAGGTCATTTCCTTCAGGAACTGAATGAGGTCACTGACTTTGCAACCACTTTGTCCTAAAAGTTACATCTAAAAGTCCCATGAGATGGAGGCTGTCCCTACTTCCTGTCACACTTTCACAGTTAGAATGGTATACCAACCATAGGTACCTGGGAACAGCTCTCCACACAGGCCTGGTTTGGTCCATCTTCTCTACATTAAGAAGGTAGAGGCTGATTGAGACACATCCCTTCATCCTGACCAGATAGTTTGCCATGGAAGATGTCTTTTGCTCTCTCAGGTCCTTCATAGCTTCCTTCATCATCTCAGGGGATCATTTCTGCATATACCTTTTATGTCCTCAGCAGGTGGAAGATCCCCTACATTCCTGTATTGTAAGACCAACTCTGTCCCTCCTCTTCTGTAAAGTTAGATTGAGGGAAAAGTGTATGTTTAGGGTTAATAACATGTTTGATTTGCGTTAGGAATCTTTCTGCCAGATGAATAATGGTATTGGGAGCCTGTGATATTTACAAAAATATATAGGTAAAATATAAGTATAAAAACAGAAATCTAGGTAAGATTGGAAGCCAGAAGGGAACTGGGCCCTTGAGTGGGATACTTAGGTTTGAATTATGTTCTGCACATGTGTCTCAGATAAATTGATATACAATGGCATAGGACCTTATACCTTGGATAATTGATTGTCGAAGAGAACATCGAGTCAAAAAACTATAGTCAGTAGCATTAGGAAGATAGTCAGTAGGTTTAGAAAGAAGAGTGAGTATAGGATTTGGACCAAAAGTTCTTTAGCAATAGGGTTTCGGGTAGAGAGTGAATGTAAATGTCAGCATATGTGAAGTGTCAGTCACAATGATGAACTGGGGGAAATATGTATGAAAGCAGGTATCAATAAAGATATTACAAAATCAGGAAAAGTATGAAGTGAGTGATAGGATTAGACATTTTCAACATGTTTGAGGTTGAATATATAATCTTAGGAAGAAACAAATATGTAGTCACCAATTGGATTTACATTTGAGAGCATTAGGCAACCTGGACATGGTTCTTTTTAGTAATCCACGCTCCCTTGGCATTTAGGCTTTGATACAATCATGAGTGTGACCTTCGCTTTTTGTGTCCAGAATATTCCTGTGATGAAATCTATATATAGATAAGGTGACATGAGTATTTCTTCCACCATTTCTGGGAGCAATATTTTGAAGACGTATAAATTAGTATTGAAGGGACAAAGAGGAGTACACTGTATCTATGAATATAGAGATAATGCATTAATAGACAATACTGTGAATAAAAAACATAACTGTTTCCAACTTTAAATAATGGATTGAATTGAATCGTGAACATATAGAGGAAATCTTATATTGATATACAATTTTTCATTCCAACCAGTTATACATCTAATGTTAATATTAATGTTATGGTTCATCATGAAGAGTGTGTGAGTTTAGCTTCGAAATTGATTATGGAAATTGAAAATAATGTATTTGGAAAGAAGTCTCATGAAAAGATGAATCAAGTAACATGGAGGAATACATGTGTTCTGAAGCAAGAAGTGTTTGAAAGTGAAACAAATTCCTATATATTTGTGAACTTGTGGATGAAATACATATCCTATGATGTGCAAAAACTGAAGAAATAGTAATGTACCAGTGTTGGTTTAAAATGAAGGTCAATATAGACATCATGTCCCATTGGAATCTACTGGCATTGATGTTAAACTGGGTCAGTTACTGTAGAAATATTAGGATTTGTAAACACCATTGATTGAAGTTAGTTTTCAGTACTGGGAAACAAATATGTATTTCAGGTGGATGAATATTTCTGAGAATTATCTTCTGAAAAGTTGATTATAAATCCATATACATGAACATGAATGAATTTACAGAGTGTGTATAAGACACATATATTTCATATTTTGAGAAATCTGGAGATATATATATATATATATATATATATATATATATATATATATATATTTTAAATAAACACAAATATACATTAAAAAGTATCAATAAATACATGCTAATCATAATTCATCATGTAATATACATCATCCACAGATGCAAAAATATTTATTATACTGAACATGGATTTATGTATAATATTGTTCTACTGGGAAGCTCACACATAGTTTGAATTTTTAGTTCCCACAGGGTTTAGGAGGACTGATCTCTTCTCACAATTTGTATCTGCCAATTCAGCCAACTCATGAAAATGTACGTGTGATACCAGGTAGGATTCTTTATGTGCATATAAAAATACATGTGCTGAGTAGGCTACAGAGAAAGGGAGACATATTAACATATTTGTGAACTTTAAAAACACATGGAGGACTATTTCAATTAAAAATTGAGTAGATTTATAACACCTACCCTTAATCATGCAAAAGGGAAGTCCAACTGTACACCATGTCTCCACTGAACTGCTTGTATTTTCATTCTGTTTGGGTATTATTCTCCATCATATTAGGATTAGTAGTCAGAGTATAGTAGGGTATGAGTTACTGTCAGGGATTCAGTATTTCAAATGGAAAATTGGAAAATGGATCAATATGTATGCAAATTAGTGTTACACAAAAATTTTCCCACTCTCATTTAGAACAATAACTTTACATTATTTTCACCCCAAGTAAGACACAATTAGAGGAAAAGAGTTAGAAAATCTTTGAATTCATACCTGAAATGAAAACTGCTCCGGATTTCACAACCTTGGAGATGGTAGAGGAGTTTCCAAAAGTAAGGGACTATGTAAGTACTCCAAAAACATGAAGATTTGCCAGCCTAAAGACTCTGCAGAAACTGCCTCTAAGATGGACAGTTGAAATATATGTTGTTTTCAGGAGCTTTAGCTTTTTTTCTAGTAAGACCATCAAAGCTGTTTATGCATCTCTGTGACCTTGAGCACATGGTTTATAATTTTCCAATGAACATGAAGCAGCAGTGCTGAATTCTCTCTTTGTAGGTAAACTATGGCCACTGGGGTCTATGTGTCTCCCCATGTGGACTGTGAAGCCATTTCATCATCCTCCACTTTTTATAATGTCTCCTGCTGCACTCAGAGTTTTGTATTTGTTTCATGAAATACAAGGAGTTAAACTTGACCACAGTGCTGGAGGGAGTTCTGTCACATGTGGTGGGTCAGGGTCTGCAGGAGAATGCACCAACAGGGCTTGTATACCACATAGGTTGCCTCCGTGACCATAGCAATCTGATTCTGAACATTGCCCTTAAACCTCTCCATATAACATGATGCGTTTACATACAATGTTCTGCTGGCTGCACCATGTCAGTCACAAGCCATTTGGAAGACAATGGCAGATCCACATGACCCCAACACAGATGTTTTATCACACACTTAATCACCTCTGCTCGAGGCCCACTATTCTGCAGGCTCCAAATTACTGGCATCTCTGTTCTACACCATATTCATGAAAACCAGTTAATCAAGGCACTGTCTGGAACACTCATGATCAGCAACAGGACATCCAAAGGTTCTTCAGTGCCACCTGGTCATTGGAATTTTAAAAATTTCATGGTATTTATCTAGCCAATTTTCAAGGATAAAGTTGGAGGGACTGTTTATTTCAATTCATTCAGGAATCATTCAATGTTGAGGAAGATCATTTCAATGAAAGCTCTGGAGAACTCTCACAGGCAAGGCTTCCCAGAGCATGGCCAAAAGGTCACATGAAGCCACGCCCATTGAGGTCTACAATTGAGGTCCATGTGTGTTTTGACTATCAAATATGGCTGCCAAGTCTTTCAGAATTAAATCATGTGATATCCTGTCTGAGATTCCCAGTGCTTTGTGGAAAGCCACCGTGGGCATAGATCTCAGTTTCCAAGGGCGACTCTCATGCGTGGCCTCTTAAAATCCCCACACAATTTATGGCAATTCTTCCTTGATGTGTGTTCCAGAACTCAGTCTCTAAGGGGAATGACACCAGAGTTCAAGCCCAGGTGGATCCAGTCATCTCTTCCAACTGCCACAAGAATGACCACAATTAAAACCAAAATACACCCACATGGCCCTCATCTTCTTAAATATAGACATTCATCATAACCTCTGGCTGGAGGTTACCATGCGGAATGCATCCCAAGAGAGTGTCCAAAATAATGTTGCTTGCCCCTCATTTGCCTAAAGTCAGGGTGACATGGACACCCTTCCTGTGAACCAGGAGTGATCAAATAGGCCTGCCATTAATACTGCTCTCCTTCTCCAATTTCAGGCCTACTGACTCTCAGGTATAGATTCTTTATGTGATTTGGAGTCTTGAGAAAACACAAGCACCTCTGCAGGGCTTTGAAGAACTCATTTGACCTAAAGGATTCCTATTCACACTTGATGGAGGTAAAGAACATAACAGAGGAATGCAAGAGACTCATCCACAATGACTAATTTTTTTGCCATTTTGGTTTTGATTGCACACATGGAATCTATCTTTAGATCTATCATGTGCTGAGAATCTAAGCCACAACCTCACAGAGGCCCAAGAGGCTGATTCGGACACATCCCTTTCCAAAGCAATTAAGCAAAGAGCAACATGTTATGCCCATTTATTTTCATTTGAAAACAGTTTTCTTCAGGCTTCACAAAGGGGTGGCCTGAGGCAAAGACCTTCTTGACATTCAGGGCAACATAACCATAAGTATGCAAATAAACCAAAGCAGGGTCTCTCCACTGAGAGTTTACTGGTCACACAGTTATTTGAGTTTTCTAAGATGTTCCCATTCCCTACAGCTATCAAGTACATGGCCATGTCACAGAGCTTGGAGGTGGTACATATCTTGGACTCAAAACCATGGGCCTATTCTTGAGATTTGCCGGAATTCAGGAAGAAAACAGGAACTTAGAAAGTTAGTAGGTGTTTCCCATGCATAAGGCGAGCCACAGTCCATTCCTAAATCGAGCAGGAAGAATGCTGGGAAGCATTCTACTAGACAGGACACATCCTTGATGCATTGTCTTTTCTAATGTCTACAACCACGGACAGAGTGGGAAACACAGACATAGAAGCACTCGCCTTGTCAAACGACTTACTAGAAACAGTCCACTCCAATCCAAACAAACCGCCTTTCCTACCTATTCTCAAAACATTAGACAAAACCACAAACTCACACCCACACCCACAAAGGCACCTCCTTAACTCAAGTAGGTCTGTGAATATCCAGAGTGTCCTCTGACTGGTGGACCATACTATATTCCCCTGAAATGGCCTGACCTGTGTCAGATCTGGTCTCCTTGGCTAACTCTGTGAAGGTGTCAGGAGCCAGAGGTGAGCCACTACCTGCTTTCTCAGAAACGGCTCCTCTTCAGAGCTTTCCTGGCATTTGGCCATCCTCACATCAGTAGTTACCAAGAAAGACTGACTCTGTCTTTGGTAAATCCAAACAAGTGTGACCACTGGGACTGGGACTGAGACTGGCAATGGGTGACTGGCTTCATGAATCCCAAGTTCAGAGATTTTAATCACCAAGGAAGTGAGGTGAGGTCACTTCCTTCAGGAACTCAATGAGGTTACTGCCTTAGCAATCACTTTGTCCTACCAGTGGCTTCCAAGTGTCACATTAGAAGGAGGCTGCCCCTACTTCCTGTTACACTTTCACAAGTTAGAATGGTATATCAATAATAGGCGCCCTGGAACAGCTACCCACACAGGCTGGGTTTGGTCCATTTTCTCTACATTAAGAAGAGAGAGGCTGATTCAGACAGAACCCTTCATCCTGACCAGGTTGTTTGCCATTGAAGATGACTTTTGCTCTCTCAGGTCCTTTATAGCTGCCTTCATTTTCTTCAGGGATCATTTATGCATGTACCTTTGAGGTTTTCATCAGGTGAAATATCTCATACATTCCTGTGTTTTAAGACCAACTCTATCCCTGCTCTTCCGTAAAGTTAGATTGATGGAACAGTGAATGGTTAAAGTTAACAACATGTTTGATTTGGGTTAGAAATCATTCTGCTGGATGAATGATGGTATTTGGAACCTAAAATATTTAAAAGAATATAGAGGTGAAATATAATTATAAAAACAGAAATCTAGGTAAGATTCGAAGCCCAGAATGGCATTGGGACCTTGACTGGGATAATTAGCATTGAATTACTTTCTGCACAGATGTCTAAAATAAATCTATAATCAATGGCATAGGATCTTCTACCTTGGATGATTGAATGTACAAGAGAACATCCAGTCAAACAGGGATAGTCGGTAGGATTAGGAAGATAGTCGGTAGGTATAGGAAGAAGAGTGAGTATAGTATTTGGAACAAAAGTTCTTTAGCAATAGGGTTTTGGTTAGAGAGTGAATATGTTTGTCAGCACATGTGAAGAGTCAATCACAATGATGAACTTGGGAAATATGTAGGAAAGCAGATATCAATAGAGACATTACAAAATCAGGCAAACTATAAAGTGATAGGATTAGACATTTTCAAAGGGTTCAGGTTGAATATATAATCTTAGGAAGAAACACATATGTAGTCAGGAATAGGATTGACATTTGAGAGAATTAGGCAATGTGGACATGGATGTTTTTAGTAATCCATGCTCACTTTCCATTTAGGCTTTGGTACAATAATAAGTGTGACCTTTGCATTTGGTGTCCAGAATATTACTGTAATAAAATGTATATGTAGATCAGGTGAAATGAGTATTTCTTCCACCATTTCCGGGAGCAATATTGTGAAGACGAATAAATTAGTATTGGGGGTACAAAGAGGTGTACGCTGTGTCTATGAATATAGAGATAATGCATAAATAGATCATACTGGGAAAAAATATAACTGGTTCCACTTAAATAATGGATTGAATTGATATCTGAAAATATATAGGAAATCTTATATTGATATACAATCATTCATTCCAAAGAGTTATACATCTAATGGTAATCTTAGAGTTATGGTTTATAATGAAGGGTGTGTGAGTTTGTTTCAAAAGTGATTACGGAAATAGAAAATAATGTGTTTGGAAAGAAGTCTCATGAGAAGACCAGTCAAGAAACATGGAGGAATACATGTGTTCTGAAGCAGAAAGTGATTGAAAGTGAAACAAATGCCTATAAACTTCCTAACTTGTGAAATAAATATATATCCTATTATGTGCATAAACTGAAGAAATAGTAATGTAACAGTGTTGAATAAAAATGAACTTCAAAATACACATCATATTCCATAGGAATCTACTTGCATTGATGTAAAACTATGTCAGTTACTGTAGAAGTGAAAATTGGAAAATAAATCCAATCTGGAATGGGAAATTCTCAGGAGTTCACAACCTTGGATGTGGTGGAGGAGTTTCACAAAGTAAGGGACATTGTAAAGACAACCCAAACATGGAGCTCTGCTGGCCTAAAGACTTCTTGAGAAACTGGCTTTGAGGTTGGGCACTTAAATTTATATTGTTGTCCGGAGCTGTAGCTTCTTTGTAGTGAGACCATCAAAGCTGGGTGTGCATCTATGTGACCTGGAGGACATGGTATCTTATTTAATAATGAACATATGGCAGCAGTACTGAATTCCCTGTTTGTAGGTAATCTGTGGCCAATGGGGGCAAAGTGTCTCCCCATGTGGACTGTGAAGCCATTTGTTCATCCTCCATTTTCGTGGTGTTTCTTGCTGCTGCACTGGGAGTTTGGTATTTGCTTAATGAAATACAAGAAGTTCAACGGGGACAAGTGCTGGTGGCTACCCCTACTTCATGTGACACTTTTACAAGTTAGAATGGTATATCAACCATAGGCACCCAGGAACAGCTCGCCACACAGGCCTTGTTTGGTCCTTCATATCTGCCTACATCTTCTCCAGGGGTCATATCTGCATGGACCTTTGAGGTTCTCAGCAGGTGGAAGATCCCCTATATTCCTGTATTGTAAGACCAACTCTGTCCCTCTCTTTTGTAAAGTTAGATTGAGGGAACAGTGTATGGTTAGCATTAATAACTTGTTCAATTTGGGTTAGGAATTATTCTGAGGGATGAATAATGATATTGGGAATCTGCTATATTTATAAGAACATAGAGGTGAAATATATGTATGGAAACAGAAATCTAGGTAAGATTTGAAGCCAAGAAGGGAATTGGGCCCTTGATTGGGATACTTAGCATTGAATTACCTTCAGTAGAGTTTTCTTGGATAAATCAATATACAATGGCATAAGACTTTGTACCTTGGATGATTGAATTTAGAAGGGAACATCAACTCCAAAAGGGATAGTCGGTAAGATTAGGAAGATAATCGGTAGTTTTCGGAAGAAGTGTGAGTATAGAATTTGGAAAAAAAAAATCTTTAGCAACAGGGTTTCGATTAGAGAGTGAATGCCAATGTCAGCACATGTGAAGAGTCAGTCACAAAGATGAACTAGGGAAAAAATGTAGGAAAGCAAATATCAAGGAAGACAATAGGAAATTAGGCAAAGTACAAAGTGAGTGTTAGGATTAGACATTTTCAACAGGATTGAGTTTGAATATATAATCTTAGGAAGAAACAAATATGTAGTCACCAAAGAATGACATTTGAGAGCATTAGGCAACATGGACATGGATGTTTTTAGTAATCCGTGTTCACTTTCCATTTAGGCTTTGTAAAATCATAAGTGTGACCTTTGCAGTTTTGTCCAGAATATTACTGTGATAAAATGTATATGTAGATCAGGTGACATGAGTATTTCTTCAACCATTTCCGGGAGTAATATTGAGAAGACGTATAAATTAGTATTGGGGGTACAAAGAGGTGTACGCTGTGTCTGTGAATATAGAGATAATGCATGAGTAGACCATACTGTGAATAAATAATATAACTGGTTCCACTTTAAATAATTCATTTAATTGATATCTGAAAATATACAGGAAATCTAATATTGATATACAATCATTCATTCCAATCAGTTATACATCTAATGGTAATATTAGGTTATGGTTTATCATGAAGGGTGTGTGAGATTTTCTTCAAAAGGATTATGGAAATCGAAAATAATGTGTTTGGAAAGAAGTCTCAAAAAATTCCAGTCAAGAAACCTGGATGAATACATGTGTTCTAAAGCAGGAAGGGATTTAAAGTGAACCAAATGCCTCTAAATTTGTGAACTTGTGGATGAAATATATATGCTATGATGGGCTAAACGTGAAGAAATAGTAATGTAGCAGTGTTGAATAGAAATGAAGTTCAAAATAGACATCTTGTCCCATAGTAATCTACTTGCATTGATGTTAAACTATGTCAGTTAATGTAGAAATGTTAGGATTTGTATGAACCATTAACTGAAGTCAGATATCAGTAATGGGAAACAAATATGTATTCCAGGTGGAGGAATATTTCTGAGAATAATCTTCTCAAAAGTTGATTAGAAATCCACATACATGAACATGAATGAATTTAGGGAGTGTATATAATACACATATATTTCATCTTTTAAAAAACTTGGAGAGTCACACACACACACACACACACACACACACACACAGACATTAAAAAGTAGCAGTATATATGCCAATCGCATTTCATCATGAAATATATATAATCCACATATCGAAAAATATTCATTTTGCTTAACATGGATTCATGTATAATGTTGTTCTACTAGGAAGCTGACATAGGTTGAACTTTCAGTTCCAACAGCGTTAAGGAGGAATGATCTCTTCTCACAATTTTTATCTTCCAAGTCAGTATCCTCAAAAGAAATTATGTGTGATACCAGGTAGGATTCTATATGTGTGTATAAAAATACATGTGCTGAATAGGCTACAGAGAAAAGGAGACAGGAAGTCACATATTTGTTACCTTTAAAAATACATGTAGAACTATTTCAATTAAAAATTGACTATTTTTATAATACCTACCCTTTATCATGCAAAAGGCAAGACCTAGTATACACCATGCCTCCTCTGAACTGCTTGTATTTCTATACTCTTTGGGTTATTTTTCTTCACCATATTAGGATTAATCGTCAAAGTCTAGTAGGGTATGGGTTAGTGTCAGGGATTCAGTATTTTGAATGGAAAATAGGAAAATGAATCCAATGTGTACGCAAACATATGCTACGCAAAAATCTTCCAACTCTCATCAAGAACAATGCCTTGTCATTACCTTCGACCCTAGTAAAACACAATTAGAGGAGAAGAGTTAGAAAACCTGTGAATTCATATGTGGAATAAAATATGGTCAGTAGTTCAAAAAATTGGAGGTGTTAAAGGAGTTTCCAAAAGTAAGGGAAAGGTTAAACAGTCCACACATATGGAGCTCTGCTGGCCTAAAGACTTCTTGAGAAAGTCTCTCTGAGGTTGGGCACTTGAAATATATTTTGTTGTAAGGAGCTTTAGCTTCCTTTGTAGTGAGACCTTCAAAGATGGGTCTGCATCTATGTGACCTGGAGGACATGGTTTCTTATTTTCCAATGAACATGAGACCACAGTGCTGAATTCTCTCTTCCTAAGTAAACTGTGGACACTGGAACCTAAGTGTCTCCCCGTTTGAACTGTCAAGCCATTTGGTCATCCTCCACTTTTCGTGGGTTTCTTGCTGCTGCACTGGGAGTTTGGTATTTGCATCACGAAATACAAGGAGTTCAACTGAGACACAGTGCTGGAGAGAGTTGTGTCACGTGTGTATGGTCAGGGTCTGCAGGAGAATGCACCATCCAATCTTCTATCTCTCATAGTTTGCCCCCGTGTCCATAGCAACCTGATTCTGAAGATTTACCTGAAAATAAACCATATAACAATTTGCCTTTACATATAAGGGTCTGCTGGCTGCACCTTGTGAGTCAAAAGCCATTCTATATAAATGCCACATTTTTAATCCATTCATCTATTGAAGGGAATCTAGGTTGGTTCCACAGTCTTGCCATTGTGAATTGTGCTGCTATGAACATCGATTTATCAGTATCTCTGTAGCATGCTCTTTTTAGGTGTTTAGGGAATAGACCGAGAAGGGGAATAGGTCAAATGGTGGTTCCATTCCCAGCTTTCCAAGAAATCTCCATACTGCTTTCCAAATTGGCTGCACTAATTTGCAGTCCCACCAGCAATGTACAGGTGTGCCCTTTTCCCCACATCCTCGACAGCACATGTTGTCGTTTGACTTCATAATGGCTGCCAATCTTACTGCAGTGAGATGGTATCTTAGGGTGGGTTTGTTTTGCTTTTCTCTGACTGCTAGAGATGGTGAGCATTTTTTCATGTACTTATTGATTGCTTGTATGTCCTCCTCTGAGAAGTGTCTGTTCAGGTCTTTGGCCCATTTGTTGATCGGGTTATTCATTTTCTTATTGTTTAATTTTTTTGAGTTCTTTGTATACTCTTGATATTAGGGCTCTATCTGAAGTGTGAGGAGTAAAGATTTGTTCCAAGGATGTAGGCTCATTATTTACCTCTCTTATTGTTTCTTTTGCTGAGAAAAATCTATTTAGTTTGCGTAAGTCCCATTTGTTGATTCTAGTGATTAACTCTTGTGCTATGGGTGTCCTATTGAGAAATTTGGAGCCCGACCCCACAGTATGTAGATTGTGGAAAAAGTTTTCTTCTACCAGATGCAGTGTCTCTGATTTGATATCAACCTCCTAGATCTATTTTGAGGTAACTCTTGTGCATGGCGAGAGGAGGGGATTCAGTTTCATTTTGTTACATATGGAATTCCAGTTTTCCCAGCACCATTTGTTGAAGATGCTATCCTTCCTCCATTGCATGCTTTTAACCCCTTTATCAAATATAAGATAGTTGTAGTTTTGTGGATTGGTTTCTGTGTCCTCTATTCTGTACCACTGGTCCACCCACCTGTTTTGGCACCAGTACCATGCTATTTTTGTTACTATTGATCTGTAGTATAGTTTGAGGTCTGGTATCGGTATACTGCCTGATTCACACTTCCTGCTTAGAGCTGTTTTTGCTATTCTGGGTCTTTTATTTTTCCATATGAATTTCATAATTGTTTTATCTATTTCTACAAGAAATGACCTTGGGATTTTAATTGGCATTGCATTAAACCTATAGAGAACTTTTGGTAATATTGTCATTTTGATGATGTTAGTTATGCTTATCCATGAACAGGGTATATTTTTCCATCTTCTAAGATTTTCTTCTATTTCTCTCTTTAGGGTTCTGTAGTTTTCATTGTATAAGTCTTTCACCTCTATTGTTAGGTTGACTCCCAAGTATTTTATTTATTTTTTTGAGGATATTGTGAATGGAGTGATTGTCCTCATTTCCATTTCAGAGGATTTGTCGCTGATATACAAAAATGCCTTTGATTTATGCGTGGTGATTTAATATCCTGCCACTTCGCTGAATTCATTTATTACCTCTAATAGTTTCTTTGTAGACCCTTTTGGGTCTGCTAGGTATAGAATCATGTCTTTTGCAAAAAGCGATAATTTGAGTTCTTCTCTTCCTATTTTTATGCCTTTAATTTCTTTAGCCTTTCTAATTGCTCTGGCTAGTGTTTCGAGAACTATGTTGAACAGAAGAGGTGAGAGAGGGCATCATTGTTTTCCTCCAGATTTTAGGGGGAATGCCTTCAATTGTTCTCCATTCAGAATGATGCTAGCCTGAGGCTTAGCATAGATTGCTTTTACAATATTGAGGTATGATCCTGTTATCCCTAGTTTTTCTAGAGTTTTGAATGTAAAGTGATGCTGTACCTTGTCGAATGCTTTTTCCGCATCTCTCGAGATGATCATATGGTTCTTATTTTTAAGTCTATTGATGTGATGAATAACATTTATTGATTTCTGTATATTGTACCAGCCTTGCATCCCAGGAATGAATCCTACTTGATCATGGTGCACATTTTTTTTATATATATGATTTTGTGTCTGATTCGCCAGAATTTTTTTGAGGATTTTTGCATTTTTCCTGAAATAGCATGAAAAGTATTGGTTTTTGTTTTTCTTTAAAGGTTTTTTAAAACTATGCTCTATACCCATCCGGTCCTGGGCTTTTCTTAGTTGGTAGTATTTTGATGGTTTCTTCTATTTCCTCAATTGATATTAGACTGTTTAGGTAGTCTATATCCTCCTGACTCAATCTGGGCACATCATATGACTTAAGAAATTTATCAATGCCTTCACTATATTCTATTTTATTGGAGTATAGTAATTCAAAATAATTTCTGATTTTCTTCTGTATTTCTGAAGTGTCTCTTGTTATATTTCCTTTTTCATTTCATATGGTAGTAATTTGAGTTCTCTCTCTTCTTCTCTTTGTTAGCATGGCTAAGGGTCTGTCGATTTTATTTATTTTTTCAAAAAACCAATGTATTGTTTTGTCAATTTTTTCAATTGTTTCTTTTGTTTCGATTTCATTAATTTCTGCTCTGATTTTAATTATTTCTTGCCTTCTACTTCTTTTGCTGTTGTTTGCTCTTGTTTTTCTAAGATTTTGAGATGACGTATGAGATCATTTATTTGTTGGTTTTTTCTTTTTCTAAGGAATGAACTCCAAGCAATAAATTTTCCTCTTAGAACTGCTTTCAATGTGTCTCATAGATTCCGATATATTGTGTCTGTGTTTTCATTTACCTCTAAGAATTTTTTAATTTCCTCTTTGATGTCTTCAATAACCCATTGATCATTCAGAAACCTATTGTTCATTCTCCAAGTGATGAATGATTTTTCCTTCCTTCTTATATCATTGATTTTTAGTTTCATTCCATTATGATCAGATAAAATGCATGGTATTATCTCTACTCCTTTTTATTTTCTAAGAGTTGCCCTGTGACATAATATATGATGTATTTTTGAGAAGGATCCATGTTCTGCTGAGAAAAAAGTGTAACTTCTTGATGATGGGTTGTACATTCTATATATGTCAATTAAGTCTAGGTTATTAATTGTGTTATTGAGTTCTATAGTTTTCTTATTCAACTTTTGTTTGGAAGATCTGTCCCGTGGTGAGAGAGGTGTGTTCATGTCTCTCATGATTACTGTATTGTGGTCTATTAGACTCTTGAAATTGAGAAGAGTTTGTTTGATGAACAAAGCTGCACCATTGTTTGGGGCATATATATTTATGATTGTTACGTCTTGTTGGCGTATGGTTTTCTTGAGTAGTATGTAGTGTCCTTCTTTATCCCTTTTGATTAACTTTGGCTTGAAATCTATTTTATTTGATATGAGTATGGACACTCCTGCTTGTTTCCAACGTTCATAAGAGTGATATGATTTTTCCAAGTATCACCTTGAGTCTATGTATGTCTTTTCCTGTAAAATGCGTCTCCTGTAGGCAGCATTTTGTTGATTCTTGTTTTGTGATCCATTCTACTAGCCTGTGTCTCTTAATTGGTGAGTTTAAGCCATTAAGATTTTTGGTTATTATTTAGATATGGGTTGTTCTTCCAGCCATATTTGTTTATTTATGTACTAAACATAGTTTGATTTCCTCTTTGATTATTTTCCCCCCTTTAATGTCCTACCTTCCACTGTTGGTTTTCATTGATATTTTCCATTTCCACTTCCTGTAATGTTTTGCCGAGGATGTTTTGAAGAGATGGTTTTCTAGCTGCAAATTCTTTTCACTTTTGTTTATTGTGGAAGGTTTTAATTTCATCTTCCATCTGAAGCTTAATTTCACTGGATACATGATTATTGGTTGGAACCCATTTTCTTTCAGTGTTTGAAATATGTTATTAAAGGATCTTCTAGCTTTCAGAGACTGTGTTGAAAGATCAGCTGTTATCCTGGTTGGTTTACCACTAACTATAATCTGCTTCCTTTCTCTTGTAGCTTTTAAAATTCTCTCCTTATTCTGTATGTTGGGTATCTTCATTATCATGTGTCTAGGTGTGGATCTCTTATGATATTGCACGTTCGGCGTCCTGTAGACTTTTAGGATTTGGGATTTTGTCTCATTCTTCAAGTCTAGGAATTTTTCTCCTATTATTTCATTGAATAGATTGCTCACTCCTTTGGTTTGGACCTCTATACTTTCCTGTATCCCAATGACTCTTATGTTTGGTCTCTTTATGTTATCCCATATTTCTTGCACTTTTGCTCATGGTTTCTTAACAGTCTTGCTGAGCTGTATATGTTCTTTTTGAGTTGAAATACTTTGTCTTCATTGTCTGATGTTCTATCTTCTAAGTATTCTGCTCTAATGGTAGTATTCTCAATTGAGTTTTTAAGATGGTTCATTACTTCCTGCATTTCTAAGATTTCAGTTTGTTTGTTTTTTATAACCTCTATCTCACTGTATAGTTGATCTTTGCTACTTGGATTTTTTTATGTAATTCATTGTCGAAGTGATCTTTCATTGTCTGATTTTTGCTGTCTAATGTCTTCCTTGAGATTCCAGATCACATGAAGCATGTATATCCTGAATTCTTTATCTGACATTCCATATGCTGCATCTATTACCTCTTCTAAAGTTGAGTTGACCTGCATTGCTTGTGGTCCTTTCTTTTCTTGTCTTTTCATACAGCTTGCGTTTCTTTCTGCTTGGTGAAACTGTTGTGTTTTTGAAATTTTCCCCCTATATATTTATATTGCTCTTGTATAGTGGAAAAGTCTCCATTGCAGGTGCGGTTGGCGGCTGTGATGCTCCTCCAATTGGGGTGTTCTGTCTACCATTCTGACTGGCCCCTGGGCCTGTTCTGCCGGTCGGTCATACGTCTGCCTACCTTGCAGGCATGGGTGTGCTCTGCCCCTACTCCAATTGGGGTGACCTGACTACCATGCCGGTGGGTCGCTGGGCCTGTTCCAGGCACAGGCGGCAGCTCTGCTCTGCACCTCTGGCTTGATGACTAAGTGAGAGAGACTCGGATGTTTGTGACTCACTTTCTTTACCAGGAGACCAACTATTTCTCTCGCCGCTGGTATAGATGAAGTTATCTCCTCCACCGCTTTGTGATCACATCAGATCTCTGCCATGTTGGTATCCCATGTGAATGGCAGCATTTCTTTCCCTTTGCCGGGTGACCAAAGCAATGAGTGAGTCCTGACCGGCCCTCACAAGCCCCGTCTCAATCCTGTTGCCACTGTCTATGAAGGCTCAGTTGGCATTTACCTTTACAATATTCAGCAGGACCCAGACCAAGAAACAGTTTCTGCAGGTTCTTTAGCCCTGGGCCAGAGCAGTTCCGGGACCCGGAATTCAGCCACTCCGGGCTCCGTGTATGTTCTGATAGGAGCAGGGTCCAAGAAGCAATTTTCGTGGGTTCTTCAGCACTGACCCTGAGTAATTTGTCTGCAAGATGAAGGCAAATGGCAGCCTGAAATTACCTATTCTGTATCTGAATGAGCTGTGATGAGTCGACAACAGGGATGGTGACGTCAGCTCTCCAAGATGGTGACCGCTATCTTCCTCTGTGGTCTCACCGGTGTGGAAAACCGAATTGGACCGCTTCCTTCCCCCGTTTCAAACCCACAACTCAACACTGAGCACAGTGATTGCACAGCTGGCAGGAGCCCGCATAATCCACAGGGCTATATCTTTGCGTTGCTGTCTCGTCGTTTCCCAGCGCGCATTGCAGACACTAGCCGTGGGGTGATTTGCTGAATAAGCAGCGTGACCCTCCGTGAGGACAAATCGCTGGCGTTTGAGCCCCCGTAGCTGGTTCTTGTGCAATGGAAATCCTTCCTGTAGGTTTTGGAGCACACCAATTTTCCTGGAAATTTCTAACAAGATAGATTTTAGCCGTTCTAACTTGTCCTTCTCCTGCAATGTGAGGCGGTACACGGGGGTAATGAACTCCCATCACCGCCATAATATGATCCCCTGAAGTTAGTTTTCAGTACTAGGAAACAAACATGTATTTCAGGTGGATGAATATTTCTGAGAATAATCTTCTCAAACGTTGATTATAAATCCAAATACATGAATATGAATGAATTTAGTTAGTGTATAATAAGACACATATATTTTATATTTTGAATAATCAGCAGAGTGAATATATATATATATATATATATATATATATATATATATATATATAATACACACACACACACACACACACATACACACCTAAATACAGACATTACAAAGTAGCATTATGTATGCCAATCGAAATTCACCATGAAATATATATCATCCACAGATCCCAAAATATTGATTTTACTAAATATGGATTTATGTTGTTCAACTAGGAAGCTCACCTATAGGTTGAATTTTCAGTTCCAACAGCATTTAGAAGAAGTGTTTTCTTCTAACAATTTGTATTTGCAAAGTCAGTTACCTCACAAATATGTACGTGTGATACCATGTAGTATTCTATATGTGCATATGAAAATGCATGTGCTGAATAGGCTACAGAGAAAGGGAGACAGGAATTCACATATTTGTTAACTTTAAAAACACATAGAGGACTATTTTAACTACAAATTGACAAGATTTATAACACCAACCCTTTATCATGCAAAAGGAAAGTACAACTATACACCATGCCTCTTCTGAACTGGTTGTATTTCTATTCTGTGTGGGTTATTTTACTCCATCATATTAGGATTAGTAGTCAGAGTCTAGTAGGTTATGGGTTAGTTTCAGGGATTCAGTATTTCGAATTGAAAATAGAAAAATAAATTCAATATTTATGCAAATATGTGCTACAAAAAATTCTTCCCACTCTCATCCAGAACAATGCCTTGACATCACCTTCGCTTAAAGTAAGACACAATTAGAGGAGATGAGTTACAAAAATCTGTGAATACATATCTGGAATGGAATATGCTCAGGAGTTCATATCCTTGGAGGTGGTATAGGAGTTTCCAAAAGTAAGGGACAGGGTAAACACTGCACAAACATGGAGCTCTGCTGGCCTAAAGACTTTTGAGAAACTGCCTCTGAGTTTGGGCACTTGAAATATATGTTGTTGTCAGGAGATTTAGCTTCCGTTCTAGTTAGACCATCATAACTGGGTCTGCATACATGTGACCTGGAGGACATTGTTTCTTATTTCCCAATGAACATGAGGCAGCAGTGCTGAATTTTCTCTTTGTAGGTAAACTGTAGCCACTGCGCGCTAAGTGTCTCCTCGTGTTTACTGTAAAGCCGTATTTTCATCCTCCACTTTTTGTGGTGTTTCTTGCTGCTGCACTGGAAGATTGGTATTTGTTTCTTGGAATACAAGGAGTTCCACTGGGACAAAGTGCTGGAGGGAATTCTGTCACATGTGGTGGGTCAGGGTCTGCAGGAGAATGCACCAAGCAAGCTTCTTTCCCACAGAGCTTGCCCCATTGACCATAGCAACCTGATTCTGAACATTGCCCTGAAACCTCTCCATATAACAAGATGCTTTTACATACAAGGGTCTGCTGGATGCACAATGTCAGTCACAAGCCATTTGGAAGCCAATGGCAGATAAACATGGCCTCACCACAGATGTTATATCAGACACCTCCCCACCACTGCTCTAGGCCAACTACTCAGCAGGCTCCAACTTACTGGCATCTCTGTTCTACACCATTTTCATGAAACCAAGTCAATCAAGGCACTGTCTGGTATACTCATGATCAGCAACAGGAATCCAAAGGTTCTCCAGTGCCACCTGGTCAAGGGAATTTCAAAAAGTTGGTGGTATTTATCTAGCTATTTTTTAAGGATGAAGTTGGAGGCACTGTGGGTTTCCAATCATTCAGGAACCATTAAATGGCGAGGAAACTCATTTGAACAAAAGAAATGGAGAACTATCACAGGCAAAGCTTCCCAAAGTGTGGCCAAAAGGTCAGATGAAGCCAGGCTCATTGAGGTCTACAATGTGAGCTCCATGTGTGTTTTGACTCTCAACTATGGCTGCCAAGTCTTTAATAATAAAATTTTGTGATATCCTGGCTGAGATTACTTGTGCTCTGTGGAAAGCCACCCTGGGCATAGATCTCAGTTTCCAAGGGCGAATCTCATGTGTGGGCTCCTAAAATCCCAACACAGTTCATGGCAATACTTCTCTGAAAACAGTTCCACAACTCAGTCTCTAAGGGAAATCACACCAGAGTTCAAGCCCAGGAGGAACCAGATATCTCTTCCAACCGCCACCAAATGACCACAATTAAAAACAAAAGACTCCCACATGGCACTCATCTTCTTCCATATAGACACTAATAATAACCTCTGGCTGGAGGTTTCCATGAGGGGCACAGACCAACACAGTGTTCAAAATAAGCACCCTCGCACCTCATTTGTCACAAGTCAGGGTTTCCTGGACACCCTTCCTTTGAACACGGAATGATCATAGAGCCCTGCCTTTAATACGGCTCCACAATTCCAATTTGAGGCTTATTGACTGTGGGATTTAGATTCTTTATGTGAACTGGAGTCATGCGTAATCACAAGCACCAATGGGCTAGACTCTGCAGGGCTTTGAAGTACTCATTTGATGCAAAGGATCCCTATTCTCACTTGATGGAGATCAGGAACCTTACAGAGGAAGGCGAGAGGCATAGTCCACAATGAATGCTTTTTGGACATTTTGGATTTGGGTGCACACATGGGATGTTTGTTTAGGTCCATTAGGTGCTAAGTATCTAAGCCACAGCCTCACACAGGGCCAAGTGGCCAATTCAGACACATCCCTTTCCAAACAATTAAGCAAAGAGCCCCAGGTGATGCCCATTCATTTCCATTTGAAAACTGTTTTCTTCAGGCTTCACAAAGGCGTGGCCTAATCAAAGACCTTCCTGTTATTCAGTGCAACAGAAGAATAGGTATGCAAAAGGCCCAAAGCAGGGTTTCTCCACAGAGACTTTACTGGTCACATTGATATCCGAGTTTTCTGAGATGCTCCAATTCCCTTCAGCTATCCTGTACATGGCCATGTCCCAGAGCTTGGAGGTGGTACATATCTTGGACACATAACCATGAGCCTATTATGGTTAGTGGCCAGAATTCAGGCAGAAAACAGGAACTTAGGAAGACAGTAGGTGTTGCCCATCCAGAAGGCAAGCCAAGTCCATCTATAAATTGGGAAGGATGAATGCTGGGAAGCTTTCTACTAGACAGAACACATCCATTGATGCATGCTCTTTCTAATGTCTTCATCCACAAACACATTGGGATACCCAGACATAGAAACACACTCTTTGTCAAACGACTTTCTAGAAACCATCCACTCCAAAATGAACAAACTGCCTTTTCTACCTATTCTCAGAAAATGAGAAAAGACCACAAACTTACACCCAACCCACAAAGGCACCTCCTTCCCCCAAGTAGGTCTGTGACTATCCGGAGTGTCCTCTGACTGGTGGGCCATACTATGTTCCCAGAAATGGCCTGTCCTGTCTCAGATCTGGACTCCTTGGCCAACTCTGTGAGGTTATTAGGAGCCAGCGGTGAGCCATTACATGGAGATGAATTTTTCTCTCTCACGTCCTTCATAGCTGCCTACATCTTCTCCAGGGATCATTTCTGTATGGACCTTTGAGGATCTTAGCAGGTGGAAGATCTGCTACATTCCTGTATTGAAAGACCAACTCTGTCCCTAATCTTCTGTAAAGTTAGATTGAGGGAACAGTGTATGGTTAGGATTAATAACATGTTCGATATCAGTTAGGAATCATTCTGCAGGAATATTTGGGAACCTGCAATATTTACAAGAAAATATACGTGAAATATTAGTATGAAAATAGAAATGTAGGTAAGATTTGAAGCCCAGAAGGGCATTGGGCCCTTGATTGGGATACGTAGATTTGAATTATTTTCTGCAGAGATGTCTCAGATAAATCGATGTACAATGGCATAGGACCTTGTACGTTGGATGATGGAATGTTTAAGAGAACTTCTAGTCAAAAAAGGATAGTTGGAATTATTAGAAAGATACTCAGTTTCAGAAAGAAGAGTGAGTATAGGTTTTGGACAAAAAGTTCTCTAGCAATAGGGTTTCGGATAGAGAGTGAATTTAAATGTGAGCACATGTGAAGAGTCAGTCACAATGATGATCTGGGGAAAATATGTCGGAAGGCCGATATCAATAGAGACATTAAGAAATCAGGAAAAGTATAAAGTGAGTGATAGGATTAGATATTTTCAACAGGGTTGAGTTTGAATATATAATCTTAGGAAGAAAAAATATGTTGTCACAAATAGGATTGACATTTGAGAACATTAGGCAACATGGACATGGATGTTTTTAGTAATCCATGCTCACTTTCAATTTAGGCTTTGGTACAATCATAAGTTTGACCTTTGCATTTTGTGTCTCGAATATTACTATGATAAAATGTATATGTAGATCGGGTGACATAAGTATTTCTTATACCATTTCTGGGAGCAATATTTTGAAGATGTATAAATTATTATTGGCGGTACAAAAATTTGTACCCTGTGTCTATGAATATAGAATTAATGCATGAATTGACAATACTGTGAATAAATAATATAACTGTTTCCACTTTAAATAATGGATTGAATTGATATGTGAAAATATACACAAAAACTTATATTGATATACAATCATTCATTCCAACCAGTTACACATCTAATTGTATAATTGCGTTATGTTTTATTATAAAGACTGTGTGAGATTTGCTTCAAACGTGATTATGGAAATCGAAAATAATGTGTTTGGAAAGAAGTCTCATTAAAAGACCAGTCAAGAAACCTGGAGGAATACATGTGTTCTGAAGCAGGAAGTGATTGAAAGTGAAACAAATGCCTATAAATTTGTGAATTTGTGGATGAAATATATATCCTATGATGTGCATAAACTGAAGAAATATTAACGAACCAGTGTTGAATAAAAATGAACATCAAAATACACACTATGTCCCATAGGAATCTAATTGCTTTGATGTTAAACTGGGTCAATTACTGTAGAAATATTAGGATTTGTATGCACCATTCACTGAAGTTAGTTTTAAGTACTAGGAAACAAATATGTAGTTCAGGTGAATGAATATTTCTGAGAATAATCTTGTGAAATTTTTATTATAAATCCACATACATGAACATGAATGAATTTCGGTAGTGTATATAAGACACATATATTTCATATTTTGAAAAATCTTGAGAGTGTATATATATATATATATATATATATATATATATATATATATATACCCAAAACACACACAGAGATATTAAAAAGTACCAATATATAAGCCAATCAATATTCATCATGAAATATATAACATCCACAGATGCAAAATTATTTATTGTACTGAGCATGGATTTATGTACAATGTTGTTTTCCTAGGAAGCTCACATATAGGTTGAATTTTCAGTTCCAACAGCGTTTAGGAGGAGTGATCTTTTCTCACAATTTGTATCTCCAAGTCAGCCAGGTCACAAAAATGTACGTGTGATACCAGGTAGGATTCTATATGTGCATATAAAAATACATGTGCTGAATAGGCTACAGAGAAAGGGAGACAGGAATTCACGTATTTGTTAACTACAAAAACCCATGGTGAAATATTTTAATTAAAAATTGACTAGATTTATAACACCTACACTTTATCATGCAAAAGGCAAATCCAACTATACACCATGCCTCCTCTGAACTGTTTGTATTTCAATTCTGTTTGCATTATTTCTCTCCACCATATTAGGATTAGTGGTCAGAGTCTAGTATGGTATGGGTTAGTGTCAGGCATTCAGTATTTTGAATGTAAAATAGGAAAATGAATCAAATGTGTATGCAAATATGTGCTACACAAAATCTTCCTACTCTCATTCACAACAATACCTTGACACTATCTTTGCCCCAAGTAAGACAAAATAAAAGAAGAAGAGTTAGAAAATCTGTGAATACATATCAGGAATGGAACATGATTGCGAGTTCACAATCTTGGAGGTGGTAGAGGAGTTTCCAAAAGTAAGGGACAGGGTAAATATTGCATAAATATGGAGATGTGCCAGCCTAAAGACTTCTGGAGAACCTGCCTCTGAGGTTGGCCACTTGAAGTATATGTTGTTGTCAGGACCTATGGCTTCCTTTCTAGTGAGACCACCAAAGCTGGGTCTCCATCTATGTGACCTGCAGAACATGGTTTCTTATTTTCCAAAGAAAGTGAGGCAGCAAGGCTGAATTCTCTCTTTGTAAGTAAACTCTTGCCACTGAAGGCTAAGTGTGGCCCCGTGTGGACTGTGAAGCCATTTGGTAATTCTCCACTTTTCATGGTGTTCTTGCTGCTGCACTGGGAGTTTTGTATTGGCTTCAGGAAATACAAGAAATTCAACTGGGTCACAGTGCTGGAGGGAGATATGTCACGTGTTGTGCGTCAGGGTCTGCAGGAGAATGCACCAACCAGGCTTCTATCCCACATAGCTTGCCCCCTTGACCATAGCAACCTGATTCTGAACATTGACCTGAAACCTCTCCATTCAACAAGATGCCTTTACATACAAGGGTCTGCTGGCTGCACCATGTCAGTTACAAGCCTTTTGGCAGATCCACATAATCCCAACACAGAAGTTTTATCACAGACCTGCAAAACACTCCTCTAGGCCCACTACTCAACAGACTTTAACTTATTTGCATCACTGTTCTACACCATTTTCATGAAACCCAGTCAATCAAGGCACTGTCTGGTACACTCATGATCAGCAACAGGAAATCCAAAGTGTATCCAGTGACACCTGGTGATGGGAATTTCAAATTTTTATGATGTTTATCTAGCCATTTTTCAAGGATGAGGTTGGAGGCACTGTGGGATTTAATTCATTCTGGAAACATCAAATGGTGAGAAAGCCCATTTCAATGAAACATCTGGAGAACTCTCACAGGCAAGACTTCCCAAAGAGTGGCCAAAAGATCAAATGAAGCCAGGCCCATTGAGGTCTACAATGTGAGGTCCATGTGTGTTTTTACTCTCAACTATGGCTGTCAAGTCTTAAAGAATAAAATCATGTGATATTCTGGCTCAGATTCCCAGTGCTCTGTGGGAAGCCCCCTGGACCTAGATCTCAGTTTCCAAAGGCCACTACCATGTGTGGCCTCCAAAAATCCCAACACAATTCATGGCAATACATCTCTGCAGTAATTTCCAAACTCAGTCTCTAAGAAGACTCACACCAGAGTTCAAGCCAAGGTGGACCCAGTCATCTCTTCCATCAGCCAAACAAATGACCACAATTAAAACCAAAATACTCCCACATGGCTCTCAACTACTTCCACATAGACACTCATCATTACCTCTGGCTGGAAGTTTCCATGAGGGGCGCAGCTGAAGACAGTATCCAAAATATGCTCCCTACCCTCATTTGTCTAAAGTCAGGGTGGCTTGACAACCTATCTGTGAACAAGGAGTGATCAAATAGGCCTGCCATTAATACTGCTCTGCTTCTCCAATTTGAGCCTAATGTCTGTGGAGTTTAGATTCTTTATGTGAATTGGAGTCATGAGAAAATCCAAGCACCTATGGGCTTGCCTCTGCAGGGCTTTGAAAAACTTTTTGAACCAAAGGATACCTATTCTCACTTGATGGAAATCAGGAACCTTACAGAGGAAGGCGAGAGACTTCATCCACAAGACTGCTCTTTTTCCATTTTGGTTTTGGATGCACACATGAGATCTTTCCTTAGATTCATCAGGTGGTGAGAATCTAAGTCACAGCCTCACACAGGGCCAAGAGGCTGATTCAGACACATCCCTTTCCATGGCAATTAAGCAAAGAGCCACAGGTGATGCTCATTATTTTCCATTAGAAAACTGTTTTCTTCAGGCTTCACAAAGGGGTGGACTGAGGCAAAGACCTTCCAGACATTCAGGGCAACGGAACAATAGGTAAACAAAAGGCCCAAATCAGTGTTTCTCCACTGACACTTTACTGGTCACACTAATATCTGAGTTTTCTGAGTTCCTCTCCATTCCCTTCATCTATCCAGTACAAGGCCATGTTACAGAGTTTGGAGGTGGTACATATCTTTTACACAAAACCATGAGCCTATTCTTGAGAGTGGCCAGAATTCAGGAAGAAAACAGGAACTTAGGAAGATAGCAGGTATTGCCCATTCATATGGAAAGTCGTAGTCCATTCATAAATTTGGCAGGATGAATGCTGAGAAGCTTTCTACTAGACAGAACACATCCATTGATGCATTCTCTTTTCTAATGTCTATAACCACAGACAAAGTGGGATACACAAACCCACAACCACACCCACAAAGGCAACTCTTTCCTCCAAGTTGGTCTGTGACTATCCAGAGTGTCCTCTGACTGGTGGGCCATACCATGTTCCCCAAAATTGCTTGTTCTCTCTCAGATCTGCTTTCCTTTGCCAACTCTTGAAGTAGTCAGGAGTCAGCGGTGAGCCAATACCTGCTTTATCAGGAAAGAACCATCTTCAGAGCTTCCCTGGCATTTGGCCATCCTCACATCAGTAGGTAAGTGCCGTAGCCCGGCTGGCTGGGCAAAATAACCGGGGGGGTGACGAACAACTTGTGTAGACTGATGCAGCAGGACTGGAAGCCGTTTATTGTTGAATAAGAGCGGTATTTATACATTTTACACAGCCTATCTAATTAGCATGAAATAGATACAGCAGTCAAACAATAAGGAATCTCCACACTTAATGGCTCGCTTTTGTTACTTCACAAACCACTCCCTCTGGCATTTTGCCAGGCGCCATCCAGACTTCTTTACAGGCTCTAACATTTCTCTGGCAAAATAACAGGTGCCAATCTGACTTGTTTACAGACGTTAACATTTCCCCCTTTTGTTTAATTTAAATAAGGACCATAGTGTTTTTTACAGAAACACCATAAATAACCTGCTAGAAACAGAAAGGGAGGATACAAAATGTTACAATACCAATCCAATTGATGGCTCCATGCAAGAAGCCCTTGGAAAACTTATACCAGCAATGACACCGTTAGCAAAGATACCGAGTTACAAGTTGTTGTAGATTACAGTCTGTTGTCTCAGTCCAGATAAAGCAGTGTCTCAATAGATTAACTCAGAGTTCAGGTAAATCACAGTCCAGGTAAGTTCTCCAGGCAGCTAGCTTAAGTTGTAGTAGCAGAAACAGCGATAGCTCCGAAGTCTCCTCGGGTTCTCAGCCGAAGTTTCCTCCAGTTCTCAGCAACATTGTAAATTCTTCCACCTTTGTTTTCACCGGCACTTGGACGAAGGCAGGAACTCCGGATGGCTAAAGAAAATCCTGTAGCATTTCACTAAGAAAACAACCTTCTGAACAATTTTAGTACATTATCTCAAGGTTTTTTATATTTGAAATAAGCCTTAATAGTACTCATTACTCATCAGCCTGCAGGTGTGGGAGACCCATTGTAGTTACTGGCCTTGGAAATGATCAAACTTCAGGGATGCCAGTGGCATCTTCTGCCAGCTGTAGCATCCTGGGCAGCCCCAGATGGCCCCAGGGAGAGTCCTGGGCTCAAACTTCTTCCGGGCACAGGGAGCAAAAGCCTGCGAGACTGTGCCTCCAGGTCAGGTCTAGATTTGGGCTCACAGTGGTGATCCGCTCCCCCGGGCAGGGGGGCGGGGAAGAGCCCTCAACTGCCTCTTGGAAAATTCTTACTGCGCCATGATCGGCTTGGGCAGGTGGCAGCCGCCTTGTCATTTCACGCACCCTCCAGTATCGAAAAGTATTCAGTAATAGCCTTTTGCTGCAACTTTTTTCCTGATAATCCTTCTTCTTCTGAACTTTCTTTTTCTTTCTGACTAGAGTTTCTGGGCTTTTATCAACACATGCCCTAACTATTCTTGGTTCCACTGTGGTGCCTTTTTCTCTTATCAATTTACTTCTCACCCCTTCCATATTTTCATCACAAAGACAATACAACATTTCAAGACAAAACAAGACACAAACATACTGCATCAATCTTCTCCATTTTCTCGAAATGGTCATTTTTCCTATCGCCCTATCTGCCTAGGGACGAGCAGATTGCTCCCGTCCTATCTATGGACAGAAAGCTTTTTTCGACCCTTACCCGTGAGTGTCCCAGGGCTCCCCGTAACGGGCCACCATCTGCCGCAGTCCCGCTGCAGCAGAATAACCTGGGGGGTGACGAATAACTTGTGTATGTTGATGCAGCAGGAATGAGAGCCGTTTATTGTAAGATCTGAGCGATATTTATACATTTTACACAGCCTATCTCATTAGCATAAAATAGATACAGCAGTCAACCAATAAGGAATCTTCACACTTAATGGCTCGCTTTTGTTACTTCACAAACCACTCCCTCTGGCATTTTGCCAGGTGCCATCCAGACTTGTTTACAGACTCTAACATTTCTCCAGCAAAATAACAGGTGCCAATCTGACTTGTTTACAGACCTTAACAGGTAAGAAGAAAGACTGACTCTGTCTTTGGTAAATTCAAACAAGTGAGACCACTGGGACTGGGATTGGTAATGGCTCTGGGTGCCTGGCTTCCTGGATCCCAAGTTCAGAGACTTTCATCACCAAGGAAGTGAGGTGTGGTCACTTCTTTCAGGAACTGAATGAGGTCACTGCCTTGGCTACCACTTTGTCCTAACAGTTGCTTCCAAGGGTTCCATGAGATGGAGGCTGCCCCTACTTCCTGTGACAATTTCATATGTTAGAATGGTATATCAACCATACGCACCTGGGAAGAGCTTTCCACACAGGCCTGGTTTGGTCTACTCTACATTAAGAAGAGTGAGACTGATTCAGACACATTCCTTCATCCTTCCAGGTTGTTTGCCATGGAGATGTCTTTTGCTCTCTCAGGTCCTTCATAGCTGCCTACATCTTCTCCAGAGATCATTTCTGCACGTACCTTTGATGTTCTCAGCAGGTGGAATATCCCATACATTCTTGTATTGTAAGACCAACACTGTCGCTGCTCTTCAGCAAAGTTAGATTGAGGGAAAAGTGTATGATTAGTGTTATTAACATGTTCGATATGGGTTAGGAACCATTCTGCTGCATGAATAATGGTATTGGGAACCTGTGATATTTACAAGAATATAGAGGTGAAATATATGTACGAAAACAGAAATCTAAGTAAGATTTGAAGCCCAGAAGGTCATTTGTCCCTTGATTGGGATACTTAGCGTTGAATTACATTCTGCACAGATGTTTCAGATAAATCGATATACAATGGCATAGGACCTTTCACCTTGGATGATTGAATGTAGAAGAGAACATCCAGTCAAAAAGTGATAGTCGGTAGGATTAGGAAGATATTCGGTAAATTTAGGAAGAAGAATGAGTGTAGGATTTGGAACAAAAGTTCTTTAGAAGTAGGGTATCGCTAAGAGAGTGAATGTAAATATCAGCACATGTGACAAGGAAGTCACAATGATTAACTGGGGAAAATATGTAGGAAAGCAGATATCAATAGAGACATTACAAAATCAGGCAAAGTATAAAGTGAGTGAAAGGATTAGACATTTTCAACATGGTTGAGTTTGAATATATAATCTTTGGAAGAAACAAATATGTAGTCACCAATAGGATTTTCATTTGAGAGCATTAGGCAACCTGGACATGGATGTTTTTAGTAATCCATGTTCACTTTCCATTTAGGTTATGTACAATCATAAGTGTGACCTTTGCTTTTTGTGTCCAGAATATTACTGTGATAAAATGTATATGTAGATCAGGTGACATGAGTATTTCTTCCACCATTTCTGGGAGCTATATTTTGAGGACGTATAAATTAGTATTGGGGGTACAAAGAGGTGTACCTGTGTCTATGAATATAGAGATAATTCGTGAATAGACTGTACTGTGAATAAATAATATAACTGGTTCCACTTTAAATAATGGATTGAATTGATATCTGAAACTAATTAAGAAATCTTATATTGATATAGAACCATTCATTCCAACCAGTTACACATCTAATGATAATATTAGTGTTATGGTTTATTGTGACGGGTTTGTGAGTTTTGCTTCAAATGTGATAATGGAAATCGAAAATAATGTGTTTGGAAACAAGTCTCATGAAAAGAGCAGTCAAGAAACATGGAGGAATACATGTGTTCTCAAGCAGGAAGTGATTGAAAGTGAAACAAATGCCTATAAATTTGCGAAATTTTGATGAGACATATATGCTATGATGTGCATAAACTGAAGAAATAGTAATGTACCAGTGTTGAATAAAAATGAACGTCAAAATGCACATCATGTCTACTTGCATTGATGTTCAACTGGGTCAGTTACTGTAGAAATATTAGGATTTTGGGGGGGATTAATAATACAATTTATTTTAGCACTAGCATGCCACAGAATGTAGAGGAAAGATCAATGGATTTTTAGTTATAGCACTAATAATCTAACATTTAGTGACTATTTTGGATAGTCTAAAATTACATAAGGCAATGTAACATAATTTTTTTTATTTAACATTCATCAAAGCTTGGAATTTTCATAATATTTCTTCTTTTTTATTTTTTATTTTTTCAGTTGTTGATTGACCTTCATTTTATTTGTATGTGGTGCTGAGAATAGAACCATGTGCCTTACACATGCTAGAAAAGCATGTTACCACTGAGCCACAAACCCAGCCCCTCCACTTTTATCTTAACATCATACACTCATGTCCCTCTTCTTTACTCACTTTCTTCCCCATTTTCCCCCTTCTCTCCCTTCCTTTTTCGTTTCCCCTCCATATCTATTTTTCTCTCATGTCATTACAAACAGCAGTATGCTATGAAATTTATGTTTAAGACTGTTTTTTATAGTCATTCTTTTTCTTGAGAAAATCTAAAAATTATAATCACCTGATAGATATATTACAATACATTTTTTACACATATGTATCTATATTCATGCATATGCATTACATATATTATATATATATATACATATATATTTAAAAGTACTTTGATTTTCCTGTTAGAAATAATATAGACCAAGTCTTTCTTAATTCTCAATTCTTCCATAATTAACATCTTACAGTGAAAATCAAATAAACATATTTAAGTAAAAAGGTATCATTCTTATTTATCAATACTGATAATTTAAGGTTTTATATCACATTAAGCTGTAATATGGCATATTAACTCTTATGAATTAGAGAAATTTTATTTGAACAACCTATTATTTAAGGACCATATGCACTGACATTTTAAATGGCGTTCTTGTGATTTCTATTTCTATCAATTGTGTATTAATTGCCAAATACTTATTTTAGTACTTTTCATGTTCATAATTGATATAAAGTCAATTGTTTAATTCTTCTTGTAAGTAGTTACTTATTACAGTAGGGACATTATTAATAATACTACATCTTTATAAGAAAAATGGTACAAATTTATTTTCATGCAAAATTAAGAATAATTGCATGCTCTAAATGTTTGATTGTTGATACATATAATAAAGAGCTTTTGATGAGTCTCTTCCCCAGTAAAACATAAAATGCAAAGATAATGTCCAAATAAAGATAAGAAAAATACACATTATCAGCTAGAAACTATTAAATAAAAGATGAAAAGAACAATCCAACACATTGTACGAACTTGTCAGATGAGGTAGTATTCTGGAAGAATAGCCTAAGACTAGACCTTGTCCATGTCAAAATATTCACGAAAAAAATGAAGTATGAAAAGTGTAGAAAATACTATGAATTTTTCAAAAAGATAGGTGAATTATCCTTTCATCTCAATTTATGTGCATTTTCTGGTAAAATGAATTTGTGATATTTACAACTACACAAAACAAAGTTTCTGCATAGCAAAATGAATACATCTGAACCCATTTTTAGCTGATTTCTTCCCACTAAATTTTAAACCTTTATTTATTTATTTATTTATTTTTATTGGTTGTTCAAAACATTACAAAGCTCAAGATATATCATCTTTCATACATTTGACTCAATTGGGTTATGAACTCCCATTTTTTCCCCAAATACGAATTGTAGAATCACATCGGTTACACATTCACACTTTTACATAATGGCATATTAGTGACTGTTGTATTCTGCTACCTTTCCTATCCCCTACTATCCACCCTCTCCTCCCCTCCCATCTTCCCTCTCTACCTCATCTGCTATTGTTCAATTCTCTCCATTGTTTCCCCCCCACTTCCCCTCACAACATTTTATATGCGATTTTGTGTAACATTGAGGGTCTCCTACAATTTTCATAAGCTTTCCCTTCTCTCTCCCTTTCTCTCCCCCCATTCGTCTTTGTTTAATGTTAATATTTTCCTCATGCTCTTCCTCCCTGTTCTGCTCTTATTTGCTCTCTTTATATCAGAGAAGATATTTGGCATTTATTTTTTAAGGACTGGTTAGCTTCGCTTAACATAATATGCTCTAATGCCATCCATTTCCCTGCAAATTCTATGATTTTGTCATTTTTGTGCTGTGTAATACTCCATTGTGTATAGATGCCACATTTTTTTATCCATTAATCTATTGAAGGGCATCTAAGTTGGTTCCACACTCTAGCTATTGTGAATTGTGCCGCTATGATCATTGATGTGGCAGTATCCCTATAGTACGCTCTTTTAAGATCCTCAGGGAACAGTCCAAGAAGGGTGATAGCTGGGTCAAATGGTGGATCCATTTCCAGCTTTCCCAGGAATATCCATACTTCTTTCAAAATTGGCCTCACCAATTTGCAGTCCCACCAGCAGTGTACAAGTGTACACTTTTCCCCACATCCTCGCCAACACTTATTGTTGTTTGACTTCATAATGGCTGCTCATCTTACTGGAGTAAGATGGTATCTTAAGGTGGTTTTGATTTGCATTTCTCAGACTGCTAGAGATGGTGAGCATTTTTTCATGTACTTGTTGATTGATTGTATGTCCTCCTCTGTGAAGTATCTGATTAGGTCCTCTGCCCATTTGTTGATTGGGTTATTTGTTATCTTATTGTTTAATATTTTGAGTTCTTTGTATATTCTGCATATTAGGGCTCTATCTGAAGTGTGAGGGGTAAAAATTTGTTCCCAGGATGTAGGCTCTCTATTTACCTCTCTTATTGTTTCTCTTCTTGAGAAAAAAACTTTTTAGTTTAAGTAAGTCCCATTTGTTTTTTTCTTGTTATTAACTCTTGGGCTATTGATGTCTTATTAAAGAATTTGGAGCCTGACCCCACAGTATATAGATCGTAGCCCACTTTTTCTTCTATGAGACGCAGTGTCTCTGATTTGATATCTAGCTCCTTGATCTATTTTGATTTAACTTTTGTGCATGGTGAGAGAACGGGATTCAGTTTCATTTTGTTACATATGGATTTCTAATTTTCCCTGCACCATTTGTGGAAGATGCTATCCTTCATCCATTGCATGTTTATAGCCACTTTATCAAATATAAGAAAGTTGTAATTTTGTGGATTGCTTTCTCTGTCCTCCATTCTATACCATTTGTCCACCTGCCTGTTTTCGTACCAGTACCACACTGTTTTTGTTACTATTGCTTTGTAGTAAAGTTTGAACTCTGGTATCGCTATACCTCCCGATTCACACTTCCTGCTTAGAATTTCTTTTGCTATTCTGTGTCTTTTGTTTTTCTATATTAATTTCATGATTGCTTTATCATTTCTACAAGAAATGCCATTGGGATTTTGATTGGCATTGCGTTAAACCTCTATAGAACTTTGGGTAATTTCGCCATTTTGATGAATTTAGTTCTGCCTATCCATGAACAGGGTACACTTTTCCATCTTCTAAGATCTTTTTCTATCTCTCTCTTTAGGGTTCTGTGGTTTTCACCTCTTTTGTTAGGTTGATTTCCAAGTATCTTATTTTCTTTGAGGATATTGTGAATGGAGTGGTTTTCCTCATTTCCATTTCAGAAGTTTTGTTGCTGATATACAGGAATGCCTTTGATTTATGCGTGTTGGTTTTATATCCTTCATTTATTAACTCTAGCAGTTTCTTTGTAGACCCTTTTGGGTCTGTTAAATATATTACCATGTCATCCACAAATAGCGATAATTCAAGTTCTTCTTTTCATATTTTTATGCCTTTAATTTCTTTTGTCTGTCTAATTTCTCTGGCTAGTATTTCAAGAACTAAATTGAATAGAAGTGGTGATAGAGGGCATCCCTGTCTTGTTCCAGATTTCAGAGGGAATGCCTTCAGTTTTCTCCATTTAGGATGATCCTAGCCTGAGGTTTAGCATATATAGCTTTTACAATGTTGAGGTAAGTTCCTGTTATTTCTAGTTTTTCTAGTGTTTTGAACATAAAGGGATGCTGAACTGTGTCGAATGTTTTTACTACATCTATCGAGATGATCATATGGTTCTTGTCCTTAAGTCTATTGATGTGGTGAATAGCATTTATTGATTTCCGTATATTGAACCAGCCTTGCATTCCAGGGAAGAATCCTACTTGATCATGGTGCACAACTATTTTGATATGCTTTTGGATTCAATTCACACGGATTTCATTGAGAATTTTTGCATCCAAGTTCATTAGAGATATTGGTTGTAGTTTTCTTTTTTGAAGTGTCTTTGTCTGGTTTTGGGATCAGGGTGATTTTGGACTCCGAGAATGAATTTGGAAGAGCTCCTTATTTTTCTATTTCTTGATATAGCTTGAAAAGTATTGGTATTAATTCTTCTTTGAAGGTTTTTTTGAACTCTGCTTCATACCCATCAGGTCCAGGGCTTTTTTTGGTTGGTAGTATTTTGATGGCTTCTTCTATTTCTTCCTTTGTTTTTGGTCTGTTTAAATTGTGTGTGTCTTCCTGACTGAATCTGGGCAGATCGTATGACTTAAGAAATTTGTCGATATTTTAACTATCTTCTATTTTATTGGAATATAGGGTTTCAAAATACTTTCTAATTATCTTCTGTATTTGTGTACTGTCTGTTGTGATATTGTCTTTTTCATTCCGTATGTTAGTAATTTCAGTTGTCTCTCTTCTTCTCATCCTTAGCATGGCTAAGGGCCTGTAAATCTTATTTATTTTTTCAAAGAACCAACTTTTAGTTTTATCAATTTTTTCAATGTTTTTTTTTGTTTCAATTTCGTTGATTTCTGCTCTAATTTTAATTATTTCTTGTCTTCTACTACATTTGCTGTTGTCTTGCTCTTCCTTTTCTAGGTTTTTGATGTGTACTGTGAGTTTATTTATTTGTTGTTTTATTCTTTTTTTGAGGAAAGAACTCCAAGAAATGAATTTCCCTCTTAAAACTGCCTTCTTTGTGTCCCATAGATTCCAGTACGATGTGTCTGTATTGTCATTTGATTCTAAAAATATTTTTATCTCCTCCTTTATGTCTTCTGTAACCCATTGATCATTCAGTAGAATATTGTTCATTTTCCATGTGATGTAGGATTTTTCCTTCCTTCTTTTATCATTGATTTCCAGTTTCATTCCATTATGATCAGATATGGTGCATGGTATTTTCTCCACGCCTTTATATTTACTAAGAGTTGCCCAGTGGCATAATATATGGTCTAACTTGGAGTAGGATCCATGTGCTGCTGAGAATAAAGTGTATCCACTTGATGATGGTTGATGTATTCTATATATGTCGGTTACGTCAAGGTTATTGATTGTGCTGTTGAATTCTATAGTTTCTTTATTCAGTTTTTTATAGAGGATCTGTCTAATGGCTAGAGCGGTGTGTTGAAGTCACCCATAATTATTGTGTTGTTGTCTATTTGACTCTTGAACTTGAGGTGAGTTTGTTTTATGAGCATTGCAGCTCAATTGTTTGGTGCATACCAATTGATAATTGTTATGTCTTGTTGGTGGATGGTTCCTTTTAACAATATATAGTGTCCTACTTTATCCCTTTTGATTAACGTAGGTTTGAAGTTGATTTTATATGATATGAGTATGGCCACTCCTGCTTGCTTCCAAGGGCCATATGAGTGGTATGATTTTTCCCAACCTTTCACTTTCAGCCTGTGTATGTCTTTACCTTTCATATGAGTCTCTCGAAGGCACCATATTGTTGGATTTATTTTTTTGATCCAGGTTACTATCCTATGTCTCTTGATTGGTGAGTTTAGATTTTTAACATTTAAGGTTACAATTGAAATATGATTTGTACTTCCAGTCATGTTTATTTATTTATTTATTTTAATTTGGGTAGTTTTTATTTTTGGTTTTTTTCTTACCCCTTTACTGAGATACCTCCCGCTGTTAGTTTTGGGCACTATTTTTCAATTCCTCTTCTTGTAGTATTTTGCTCAAAATGCTTTGCAGTGCTGGTGTTCTGTCTGCAAATTCTTTTAGCTTTTATTTATCAGGAAGGACTTAATTTCATTGTCAAATCTGAAGCTTAATTTTGTTGGATACAGTATTCTTGGTTGGAATCCATTATTTTTCCATGTTTGAAATACATTGTTCAAAGTTCTTCTCGCTTTCAAAGTCTGTGATGAAAAATCAATTGTTAACCTTATTGGTTTACCCCTGAATGTTATCTGCCTACTTTCTTTCGTAGCTTTTAATATTCTCTCCTTGTTCTGTATGTTGGCTATCTTCATAATTATATGTCTTGGAGTTTGTCTATTATGGTTTTGAATGTTTGAGGTCCTGTAGGCTTCCAGGATATGGCAATCCATTCCATCTTTCATGTCTGGGAAGTTTTCTAGAATTATTTCATTTAATATGTTGTTCATTCATTCGGTTTGAATTTCTATGCCTTCTTCTATCCCGATGACTCCCAATTTTGTTTTTTTTATGACATCCCATATCTCTTGAATAGTTGCTCATGGGATTTAAGCATGTTTTCTGTGTTGACTATATTCTTTTCAAGTTGACAAACTTTGTCTTCATTATCTGATGTTCTGACTTCTACTTGATCTAGTCTATTTGTAATATTCTTGTTTGAGTTTTTAATTTGGTTTATAGTTTCCTGCATTTCTAGAATTACTGTATGATTTTTTAAAAGATCTGTATCTCCTGGTAAAGCTTGTTCTTTGCCATTTGAATTTGTTTGTTTAATTCATTTTCAAAATATACTTTTAACCTTAGACTTGCTGCCTCATGTCTTCTCTCTTATTCCTTTCCATCTGAGATAGGTATGACTTAAGTTTTTTCCCTATCCCTGTTTCTGATGCTTCTAGGTTCTCCTGTAGTATTAAGTTGTCCTTCATTGTTTGTACACCTTGTTTTCCCTTGTTTTTTCATGATGTTCACATCTTTTTCCAGCTCTATTTGATTGCTGTGTTTCTGCTCTCTTCTATAGATTTGTTGTGGGTTTATATATCTCTGTTTTCTCTCCTTTGTGTTGGTAGACTATGCCTGCTTAAGTGGATTCCGCTGTTAAGGAATTCTGACGGCCGAGCTCCAGTGATGTCACCTCTCTGCTGTGGTGGGCCCCAGGCTCCTTGCCGGAGTGTCCGAATTGGGTGGGTGGACTGTATTATCTCTGGTTGGTTTCAGCTTCCGGTCGCTGGCAGGCCGGCAGTCTCCAGCCACCCAGTAGCACGGGCAGCTTGTGGTCTGTCTTTGGCTGGTGGGTGATCTCTAGCCACACAGTTGCGCGTTCGGTCGCCGGCAGGCGCGCGTTCTCCAGCCGTCAAGACATAGCGTCAGCAGGTGGGCTGGCGCCAGCAGGAAGGTGGTCTCCAGTTGCCCAGTCACACTGGCAGTGGGCCGGCGTTCTCCAGCCAGCCAGTCAGGAGGGCCTGGCCTCTAGTCCCCTGGTTTATCCTGCTAGTCCTGATTTCTCCTGCTAGACCAGATTTCTCCTGAGTGATGCTTCTCGGCAGCTCAAACTGTTCTCTGCGTCTGCCGTTTGTTGGGTGGGGAGGGTGTCTATTGGGAACCCTGGAACTCTATTGTTTTAATTTTTTTCGCTTGCCCATCGCCCCGCACTGGCTAGACAAGTTTCATTTTTGCCGCTGATGGGAAGGGGAGATGAAGGTCAGGTGCCTCTAGTTTTCCCCCAGTCTTTATGCAGACTTGCTCTGATTATCCCTCCCCCAAAAGCCTAGGAGATATTTTATGCGAATTCCCCTCTGTATGTGAGATGACCTGAGAAACACACACCTGTTTTATTCTTGCAATCTGTCAGGGAGTGGTGGTGGTTACTTCAGCTCTCCAAGATGGTGGCTGTTGGTTTCCTTTGTGGAGTTTCCGCTTTGGGGCATAGAAATGTACTGCTAACTTCCCCGTCTGAAATCCCGAATTCAGCTGGGGGCTCAGTGGATGCTCAGCCAGCAGGATTCCACAGAATCTGCAGCAACGTTTCTCCCTGCTTGCTGGTCGCTTCTCGGTGGTGCCTCACCATTTGTAGACACAGGGCAGGTCACGCGGATCAATCAGAATGGATCTCCAGTTGCACAAGTGGCTTGTGTTTGAGACTCAATTACCGGACCTCGGTGGTGGAAATCATTCTTCTAGGTTTCGGTAAACACCCATTTTCCTGTAAGATCCTAACAAGATAGTTTTTCATTGCTCTAACTCGTTATTCACTTGCGCAGTGGCAGGGTACACTTGGTGTGATACACTGTCTTCACAGCCATCTTGCAATGCCGAAATATTTGGATTTGGATGCACCATTTACTGAAAACTGTTTCAGTACTAGGAAAAAATATGTATTTCAGGTGGATGAATATTTCTGAGAATAATTTTTTAAAAAGTGGATTATAAATCCACATACATGAATATGAATGAATTTAGGGAGTGCAAAATAAGACACAAATATTTCATATTTTGAAAAATCTGGAGAGTATATATATATATATATATATATATATATATATACACACACACACACACACACAGACATTAAAAACTAGCAATATATATGCCAATCGAAATTCATCATGAAATACATATCATCCACAGACCCAAAAATATTCATATACTGAACATGGATTTATGTATAATGTTGTTCAACTAGGAGGCTTACCCATAGGTTGAATTTTCAGTTCCAACAGCATTTAGGAGGAGTGATCTCTTCTCACAATTTGTATTTGCCAAGTCAGTCACCTCACAAAAATGTACGTGTGATACCAGGTACAATTCTATATGTGCATATAAAATTACATGTGCTGAATAGGCTACAGAGAAAAGGAGACAGGAATTCACATATTTGTTAACTTTCAAAACACACGGAGAACTATTTCAACAAAAAAATGACTAGATTTATAACTCCTACCCTATATAATGCAAAAGGCAATTCCAACTATACACCATGCCTCCTCTGAACTGCTTGTATTTCTATTCTGTTTTGGTTATTATTCTCTATCATATTACGATTAGTAGTCAGAGTCTAGTATGGTAGGGGTTAGAGTCAGGGATTCAGTATTTCGAATGGAAAATTGGAAAATGTATCCAATGTGTATGCAAATATGTGCCACACAAAATCTTCCCACTCCTCCAGAACAATGGCTTGACATAATTAGAGGAGAAGAATTAGAAAATCAGTGAATACTTATCTGGAATGTAATATGCTAAGAAGTTCACTACCTTGAAGGTGGTACAGGAGTTTCCAAAAGTAAGGGACAGGGTGAACACTCCATAAACATGGAGCTCTGCTGGCCTAAAGACTTCTTGAGAAATTGCCTCTGAGGTTGGGCACTTGAAACATATGTTGTTATCAGGAGCTTTAGCTTCCTTTGTACTGAGATCATCAAAGCTGGGTCTGCATCTATGTGACCTGTAAAACATAGTTTCTTATTTTCCAATTAACATGAGACACCAGTCCTGAATTTGATCTTTGTAGGTAAACTGTGGCCACTGGGTTCTAAGTGTCTCCCTGTGTGGACTGTGAAGCCATTTGTTCATCCTCCAATTTTCATGGTGTTTCTTGCTGCTACAATGGGAGTTTGGTATTTGCTTCATGAAATACACGGAGTTCAACTGGGACACAGTGCAGCAGGGAGTTCTGTCACATGTGGTATTTCAATTTCTGCAGGAGAATGCACCAACCATGCTTCTATATCACATAGCTTGCCGCATTGACCATAGCAAATCAATTCTGAACATTGCCCTGAAACCTCTCCATATAACAACATGCCTTTACTTAGAAGGGACTGCTGGCTGCATCATGTCAGTCACACGCCATTTGGAAGCCAATGGCAGATCCACATGGCCCCACTACAGATGTTTTATCACACACCTGCCTACCAATGCTCTAGGCCCACTAATCATCAGGCTCCAACTTATTGGCATCTCTGTTTTACACAATTTTTATTAAAACCAGTCAATCAAGGCACTGTCTGTTATACTCATGATCAGCAACTAGACATCCAAAGGTTCTCCTGTGCCAGCTGGTCATGGAAATTTCAAAAATTTCATGGTATTTTTCTAGCCATATTTCAACAATGACGTTGGAGGCACTGTGAGTTTCAGTTCATTCCAGAACCATTAATCTTGACGAAGCTCATTTCAATGAAAGCTCTGGAGAAATCTCACAGGTAATGCTTCCCAAAGAATGGCCAAAAGGTCAAATGAAGCCAGGCCCATTGAGTTCTACAATGTGAGGTCCATGTGTCTTTTGACTCTCAACTATGGCTGCCAAGTCTTTCAGAAGAAAATTATGTGATATCTTGGCTGTGATTCCCAGTGCTCTGTTGAAAGCCACCCTGGGCCTTGATCTCAGTTTCCAAGGGCGACTCTCATGCATGGCCTCCTAAAATCCCAACACAATTAATGGCAATACTTTTCTGTTGTCAGTTCCAGAACTCAGTCTCTAAGTGGAAAAACACCAGAGTTCATGTCAAGGTGGACCCAGTCATCTCTTCCAACCACCACACTAACAACCACAATTAAAACCAAAACACTCCCACATGACCCTCATGTTCTTTTATATAGACACTCATCATAACCTATCGCTGGAATTTTCCACGAGGGGCGAAGCTCAAGACAGTGTCCTAAATAATCTCTCTTGCCCCTAATTTGCCTAAATTCAGGGTGGCCTGGACACCACTCCTGTGAACCAGGAGTGTTCATATAGGCCTGCTGTTAATACTTCTCTGTTTCTCCAAATTGAGGCGTATTGACTGTGCAGTTTGGATTCTTTATGTGAATTGTAGTCACGGGAAAATTCAAGCAATTATGGGCAAGCCTCTTTAGGGCTTAGAAGAAATGATTTGGCCCAAAGGATCCCTATTCTAACTTGATGGAGGTCAGGAACCTCACAGAGAATGGGGAGAGACTTCATCCACAATAACTGCACTTTTGGCCATTTTTGTTTTGGATGCAGACATGTGATGTTTCTTTAGATTCTTCAGGGGTTGAGAATCTAAGCCACGGCCTCACACAGGGCCAAGAGGCTGATTCAGACACTTCCATTTCCAAAGGAATTAAGCAAAGATCCACAGGTGATGTCCATTCATTTCCATTTGAACCTGTTTTCTTCAGGCTTCACAAACGAATGTCTTGAGGCAAAGACCTTCCTGACATTCAGGGCAACAGAACAATAGGTAAGCAAAAGGCCCAAAGCAGGGTTTCTCCACTTAGACTATCATGGTCACACTTATATCTGAGTTTTTTGAGATGCTCGACATTCCCTTCAGCTATCCAGTACATGGCCATGTCACAGGGCTTGGAACTGCTACATATCTTGGACACAAAACCATGAGCCTATTCTGGAGAGTAGCCAGAATTCATGAAGAATGCAGGAATTTTGGAAGATACCACATGTTGCTCATCGATAAGGCAAGCTGAAATCCATTCATAAATTCGGCAGGATGAATGCTGGGAAGCTTTCTACTAGACAGGACACAACAATTGATGCATTCTGTTTTCTAATGTCTAAAACCATGGACACAGTGGGATACACAGACATAGAAACTCTTGCTTGCCAAACGACTTACTATAAACAGTTCACTCCAAATCAAACAAACCGCCTTTTCTACCTATTCTCAGAACATGAGACAAAACCACAAACCCACACCGACAACCACAGAGGCACCACCTTCTACAAAGTATGTCTGTGACTATCCAGAGTGTCTTCTGACTGGTGGGCCAACTTATGATCCCCGGAAATCACCAACTCTGTGAACTTGTCAGGAGCCAGCGGTGAGCCACTATCTGCTTTCTCAGGAAAGGCCCCTCTTCTGAGTTTTCCTGGCAGTTGGCCATCCTCATATCTGTAGGTACCATGAAAGACTGACTCTGTCCTTGGTAAATCCAAACAAGTGAGCCCACTGGAACTGGGACTGGGACAGGCTCTTGGTACCTTGCTTCCTGGATCCCAAGTACCGAGAGTTCCATGACCAAGGAAGTGAGGTGAGGTCACTTCCTTCAGGAACTGAATGAGGTCACTGCTTTGGCAACCACTTTGTCCTAACAGTTGCTTCCAAGGGTCCCATGAGATCGAGGCTTCTCCTACTTCCTGTGACACTTTCACAAGTTAGAATGGTATATGAACCATAGGCACCCAGGAACAGCTCTCCAAACAGGACTGTTTGTGTCCATCTTCTCTACATTATGAACAGAGAGGCTGATTCAGACACAACCCTTCATCCTGACCAGGTTGTTTGCAATGGAAGATGACGTTTGCTCTCTCAGGTCCTTCATGGCTGCCTACATGTTCTCCAGGGATCACTTCTTCATGGACCTTTGAGTTTTACAACAGGTGGAAGATTTTCTACATTCCTGTATTGTAAGACCAACTTGGTCCCTCCTCTTCTGTAAAGTTAGATTGAGGGAACAGTGTATGGTTAGGGTTAATAACAGGTTTGATTTGGGTTAGGAATTATTCTAATTGATGAATAATGGTATTGGGAACCTGTGATATTTATAAGAATATATAGGTGAAATATAAGTATGAAAACAAAAATCTAGGTAAGATTTGAAGCCCAGAAGGGCATTGCGCTATTGATTGGGATACTTAGCTTTGATATATGTTCTGCACAGTTGTTTCAGATAAAATGATAATCAATGGCATAGGACCTTGTACCTTGGATGATTGAATGTAGAAGTGAACATCCACTAGAACAGGGATAGTCGGTAGGATTAGGAAGATATTCGATAAGTTTCAGAAGAAGACTGAGTACAGAATTTGGACCAAAAGTTCTTTAGCAATAGTGTATCGGGTAGAGAGTGAATGTAAATGTCAGCACACGTGAAGGGTCAGTCACAATGGTGAACTGGGGAAAATATTTAGGTAAGCAGACATCAATAGAGACATTAGGAAATCAGGCAAAGTATAAATTGAGTGATAGGATTAGACATTTGCAACAGGGTTGAGGTTCAAAATATAGTCTTAAGAAGAAACAAATATGTAGTCACCAATAGGATTGACATTTGAGAGGATTAGGCACACTGGACATCAATGTTTTCAGTAATCTATGCTCACTTTTCATTTAGGCTTTGATACAATCATAAGTGTGACCTCTTCTTTTTGTGTCCAGAATATTACTGTGATAAAATGTATATGTAGATTAGGTGACATGAGTATTTCTTCCACCATTTCTGGGAACAACATTTTGAAGATGAAAAAATTAGTATTGGGGTTACAAATAGATTTACTCTGTGTCTATGAACATAGAGATAATTTATGAATAGACAATACTGTGATTAAATATTATAACTTGTTCCAACTTTAAAATTCGATTGAATTGATATCTGAAAATAAACAGAAAATCGTATATTTATATGCAATCATTCATTCCAACCAGAAATACATCTAATGGTAATATTAGGGTTATGGTTTATCATGAAGAGTGTGTCAGTTTTTCTTCAAAATGATTATGGAAATCGAAAAAAAAAAGCGTTTGGAAAGAAGTCTCATGAAAAAACAATCAAGTAACCTGGAGGAATACATGTGTTCTGAATCATGAAATGATTGAAAGTGAATCAAAATCCTATAAATTATTGAAGTTGTTCATGAAATATATATCCTATGATGTGTATAAACTGAACAAATAGTAATGTACCAGTGTTGAATAAAATGAACTTCAATATAGACATCATATCCAAGAGGAATCTAGTTGCATTGATGTTAAACTGGGTCAGTTACTGTAGAAATATTAGGATTGTATGCACCACTCACTGAAGTTAGTTTTCAGTACTAGAAAACAAATATGTAATTCAGGTGGATGAATATTTCTGAGAATAATATTATGAAAAGTTGATTATAAATCCACATACATGAACATGAATGAATTTAGGTAGTATATGTAAGACACATATATTTCATATTTTGAAATATTTGGACAGTGTATATATATATATATATATATATATATATATATATATATACACCCCCCACACACACACACAACACACACACCCAGACAATAAAATGTAGCAATATATATGCCAATCGAAATTCATCATGAAGTATATATCATCCACAGATGCAAAAATATTTAATATACTGAACATGGATTTATGTATAATGTTGTTCTACTAGGAGGCTCACCCATAGGTTGAATTTTCTGTTCCAACAGCGTTTAGGAGGAGTGATCTCTTCTCACAATTTGTATCTTCCAAGTCAGCCACCTCACAAGAATGTACATCTGATACCAGGTAGGATTCTATATGTGCATATAAAACTACATGTGCTGAATCGGCTACAGAGAAAGGGAGACAGGAATTCACATATTTGTTAACTTTAAAAACACATGGAGAACTATTTCAATTAAAAATTAACTAGATTTATAACACCTACCCTATATCATGCAAAAGTCAAGTGCAACTATACACCATGCCTCCTCTGAACTGCTTGTATTTCTATTCTGTTTGGGTTATTTTTCTCCATCATATTAGGATTTGTCATCAGAGTCTAGGAGGGTATGGGTTAGTGTCAGATGGCCCGGCTGGCAGGACACATCAACTTGGGTGTCGATCCTAGTTGGGGAGGAATGAAGGGACAAGAGACACGAGAGATGACAGCAAGACAGGAGTTCTGATTATGCTGCAAACTTTTATTATTCTCAGAGGGTATTTATATGCTGCGGATGGGAAAGCTCTCTTATCGGCAGTTGCTGGATGTCTTCACAGGGTGAGATAACCTCAGGATGTTTCAGGTAGACAGATGGTAGCCGGATGTCAAAAGGAGATAGATGGCTGTGGGATGTCTGCCAGGCAGGTTGTGTCCCAGGGGGCTGTTTCTTGTGTCAGTCTATTTTTTGAAGGAGAACTTCCTTCTAGCCCCTGACATCTCCCCTTTTGTTATATAAAATATTCGACCATACCTTACAGGCCATGGATTTAGGGGGTGATAGTGGCTCTGTTTCTCTAGGATGCCTTAGAATATCTCCTGATTTGAGAGAGCATCTTTCCTAGGAGATTTCGTGTTGGCTTTGGCATGTTTTTGGAGGAGACGTCTTTGAGGGGATAGCATGCCAACCGCCATGCACCAGAGCGTGTCATTCAGAGGTCTTGTGTTTGGGGATCCGTGGATCCATCCTCCTGCAGTCCTTCCTGGACCCTCCGTTATTATGGCCTAACGTGCTCATTCCAAGGGTGTGTCCTCCCCCAAGCAGAGGGGCCCATGGAGAACGAACCCCTATTGCAAGGGTAGAAGATGGTTGCTCAGAGCTGTTACTTATAGTTTTCTGTAAGAAAGAGAGATCTGTGGGGATGTAAACTTAATAAGCCTGTGAGAAGGGTTGAACATTCTTTTAAATGTTGGCAGTGCTGTCTTCCATCTCCAGACCATGATAGTGGACCTGTATGGGCTTAGAAACCAAAATATTAATCTGTTCTTTAATAAATTGTACCAGCCTCTTTATAATGCAGGGGCCTATGGACACCATTAAAAGTAAACCCAACAAAGGGACTAATAGGGGAAGAAGGTAGGGTAGAAATCCATTATGCCCAATCCAGAGGGGATTTTCAAATAGTTCCCTTTGTCTCTTTACTGGATCTTCTTGAAGCTGCTTAATTTTAATGCGTACTATGCCTGATTTATTGGCATAAAAGCAGCATAGTTCCCCTAAGGCTAAGCAAATACCTCCCTGGTTAGCTGTCAGCAAATCTAAGCCTCGTCTGTTTTGAAGGAACACTTCTGCCAGGGAATTTATTTGGTCCTGCAAATCTTTAATGGTTCCTGATAAAGTTTGTACATAATTTATAAGTTGTTGAGACAGGCGATGGTAAGAGTGAATAGCCGTGCCTAAGCCACTGTACCTGTGCCCACAGCAGCTGTTATTCCAAGGCTGGCAATGAGTGGTAAAGCCTGTATTGCCCACCTATGTCTTTTGACTAAAGTGTCTAGGCTAGAAATTGGTAGAGGTTCATCTCCTGGGACAATAGTTATATCAGGGAGTAATAAAGCAAGAACACAACCAATGGTCCAATTCGATGGAAGCGTGGGAAGGCCGAGTTTCCTCCACACATAAAAACTGTGCCATTGGAGGGACAAAGAGATGGGGTGGGTGAGGAATAATTTTATATTGTTGAGCAATTTCCAAAGGAAGTAAGTCGAACATCAATATCATAGGTATTATTCTGCATCGCGCCTAAAAGAAATAATGTAAAAGTGCCTATAGGCTGTACTTTAAAGGGAAATCCGGGTTGGCATGTATTATCATTGTCCATGATAGAATTAATAGGAACTGCCAAAGGCATGATTGCCCCTGTTGTCATGCAGAGCCAGCAATCACCAGCAAGGGTGGGGTTCGAATTATTAAGCTAGGAGAATGTAGTTTGCAAAATATCTAATGTATTGGTATCTAAACCTGGGAACTGGGATTTAGGCTACATTAAGGGATGATATGTGAGCTCAGGGATTTGGGATTTCAAAAGTTTGATTATCTGAGGATGCTTGACAGAATAAGTGGGTCCTCCACCATCAGAGACCCCTGTAGGGGCCTTAATGGGCCAGTAGGAAGGTTTTCCAACAGTGCCTTGGCACCCAGCTGACTGTAGCTTGGTGTATTTGCCATCTCCTCCATGGTCAAAGAGAATGGGGGTATAATGAATAGTGGTCCCCCTGCTGCATGAGTTTTAGTTAGAGAGGCTTCAAAAAATTGTTCTCCCTGTTTATTAACACAAAGTGAAGCCGACGCATTACAAGACACATGCATCGCCTGGGTATGCGTACAAGTTGCAGAACAATTTTGGAGAGCTTTACTTGTACTAGGGGGAATAATCTTTGGCTTGTTAACACATACCCATTTAGGCTGATGAACTCCTCCGAGATTATGGTCAACCTTGGCACGGAGGTAAGTCACCTTAGTCATGCAGTCAGCAGTCTGGGTCCAACTAGTGGGAGCCTCAGTCCAAAATCCTCCTTTGCATTCACGGGGGGGGGGCAAAAAGGTACCCCATGATGTTGGAAATTAGAGGTCCAAGGCCTCTGTGTTCAAACCTGTTCAGCAGAAGTGCCTTAAGCAGGATCCCCGCACAGATTGTTGGCTGTATCTGAAATGGAGGAAAATTTGTTCTCAGGGTGAGGGCCTCCGTCCCTGGGTTGAGGTAAGTAATTTACCTGTTTAACCAGGCATTCTGGTAACCATCTTGGGGATGCTTGCTCTTGGTCCAAAACACAAGCTGAGCCTCATCCCCTGATGAGGATAGGATGTGGGCGTTTTCATTTATTTGTAATGGGATTGCACCACATAACAGGTGTGCGAACAGAATTGGATGAAGGATGCCAGTGTCTGTCTGTGGCCAAATGGCCTTCACTGTCTAGGGTAAGAAAAATAAGGGCAAATAATGCATGGTTAAGGCGATCCCTGGGAGTGGTAAATACAAGGGCGGAAGCCTTAAGACGGGATAGCCAAGTCTTTAAGGTAAGCTGGGCAAGTTCCACATGCCTTGGCCCTGAGTGTTGTATGGAATTTCAGTAGTATGACAAAATTGCAAGGTAGCACAAAACTGTTTAAACTTGGCACTGGTATATGCAGGACATTTATCTGTTTTAATATGTATTGGTTTACACATTATGAAAAAGGCTGAAACAAGATGAGAAAGGACATGTTTGGTAGCCTCTCAAGAATGTGGTGATGCAAAAATAAAGCCGCTGAAGGTATCTATAGAAACGTATATATATTTGGTTTTTCAAAATTCAGGAAAATGAATAACATCCATTTGCTAAATCTGATTGGGCAGTAATCCTCGGGGGTTAACTCCCAAGTGTTGAATGGGGAGGGAGACAGTGCAAGCAGGGCATGCTTTTACTATTTCTCATGCATGTTGCCTGGTAATTTTCCAAAGTAATCGATGGCTCTGGGAATTTAGATGGTGAAGATTGTGTAACTCCGTGGCCTTTTGAATGGAGCCAACAAAAATTGGAAAGATGGAACGTGTTGCTGCATCAGCTTGGGAATTACCTTGTGTTAGAGGGCTCAGAAGGTCAGAGTGTGTCATGATGTGTCCTAAGGAAAATGGATGTTTTCTGGCCTGAATTAGCTGCTGAAGCTGGTGAAACAGAAAGGGGGAATTGGAAGAAGCCTTAATGGTGGGTGAAATCTCCAGAAGGGGCACAGAATGAACAATGTAGGCACTGTCTGTATAAATATTAACAAGATTATCAAAAAACTTTATAAAAACTTGTGTTATGGCGAACAATTCCACAAACTGAGCTGACTGATCGACAGTATCAAAGGTGGTAGGCTTGTTATTGACAACAAAGACTGCACGGCCATTACTGGAACCGTCTGTAAAAAAGGTAAGGGCTTGAGGAATGGGAGCCTTTTGAGTAATTTTGGGAAAAATAAATGGATGTAACTGGACAAAATTTAAAAGGGGGTCATTGGGGATGTGGTTATGAATTGTTCCCAAAAAGCCTGATAGGGCAATATCCCATTCATCCATGTCTGTAGTAAAAATTGTAGTAAGGGTTTGGTCCTTAGTATATGGAATTAAAATATTATCAGGGTCTTTGCCAAAATGTTGTCGAGAAAGCAAACGACCTTTAAAAATAAGAGAAGCTATCTGAGCAAGATAAACAGTAATAACCTTGGAGGGTGTGGTGGGTACAAGGACCAAAAGCAAGGGGCACCCTTTATTTTTAAAATGTGGATCTCGCTGCCAAAATATTCCTGTGGGTGTATGAGGAGTGTGGAAAATAACCAGAACCAGAGGAAGGTTATAAGAAATTTGTGTAACAAACTTTTGGGCAATGGCTTCTGTGGCTTGGTTTAATGCATGTCATGCCTCGGGAGTAAGCTTTGGAGGGGAGGAGGGGTGGGAATCACCTATCAAAATATCATTAAGGGGCAAAAGTACACAAGTGGGTAATTTTAAATATGTTCCTAGCAATTGAATATCCCCCAGTAATATTTGAAAATCATTAAGTGTGTGAATATGGTCCACACATAGTTGTATTTTAGGAATTTGGATCTGATTATCTTGAAGTTTAAGGCCCAAATAGGTATAAGGGTCCTGTGTTTGAAACTTATCTGGAGCTATCTGTAGTCCCAAGGTAGTGAGGTTTTGTAAAAGTCCAAGTAACAATTATTAAGGTCATGGGTATTAGGTGCAGCAATTAACAAATCATCCATATAATGTAAAATATAATTTTGTGCTCATCGCTCTCTCACAGGGTCTACTGCTTGAGCAACGTATTTTTGGCAAAGACTAGGGCTGTTGGCCATACCTTGGGGAAGAACCTTCCATTGAAATCTCTGCATAGGGCCCAGAAAATTAATGCGAGGGAGACTAAAGGCAAAATAGGGTCTATCCTCAGGATGTAAAGGAATGGTAAAAAAGCAATCTTTTAAGTCAATAACCATTTTACAATAGGTTTTTGGAATCGCCACTGGTGTGGGAATGCCTGGCTGTAGTGCTCCCATCGGGCACATAACTTTATTAATGGCACACAAATATTGTAAAAGGCGCCACTTGCCTGATTTTTTCTTGATAATAAAAATAGGATTAATCCATGGTGAGGTTGAGGGCTTTACATGGCCGGCTGCCAGCTGTTCCAGCACTATCGTGGAGGCAGCCTCCAATTTTTCTTGGGTAAGGGGCCACTGATCCACCAACACAGGAGTCTGAGTCTCCCAAATAATTTTATCTGCATGGGGTACAGGAGGGTCAGGGACCGACACTAAAAATCTGAATACACAAGTCCACATGTATTTGTTTTTTTTATGGGTTGTATAGGCTCCACCAGTCCTTGTTTCAGTATCCCCAGGCCTGTACCAGGAACAAAATTCATAGGAAGCATTTGATGAGTCACCATGGAATTGGGACTGGCGAGAATAACTTCCAATGACTCAAAATATCTCCACCCTATACGTTAACAGGGAGGTCAGAATCAACGAAAGGAGTGACAGTTGACTTATTACCATCTTTATCAGTGCAGCTAATAGACCTTGAGCTGACCAGAGGATTTTTTTATTTTCCTATCCCTTTAAGGTCAGTCAAGGATGGAGTGAGGGGCCAACCTGATGGCTAGTATTTTTGAGAAATAATTGTGGCATCAGCTCCAATATCTAGAACTCCTTGGAATTCCTTTCCTTCAGTAAGTAAGGTAAGGGTGGGTCTATTTTGAGAAATGGGTTGAACCCAATACACATCAGAGAAGCCTAAGAAGGCAGCGCCCCGAGGTAGGTTTGGGTGGTGGAAATGCCTCCTGAATCCAAGGGAAGGAGAATTAATTGTGCAAGTCTTGTTCCTGCTGGGATGGCGGCAACTCCATTAATAGCAGTGGCCAGTATTTTTATTTCTTCAGTGAAATCATTATCATTAATGCCAGCGAAGACCTGAACACCTTGTATGGTATTGGAGGCTCTTCCAAGAATAAGGGCACATGTATGAGATGGAGGGGGACCCATAATTCCAGTGGGTATTTTCTGGGGCCCTTGCATTGAGTCTAATATTGTAACTGTGGTGGCACAGAGGTCCAATTTTGCGCTGCCTGGGGTGGCTAGTTGGAGGGAGGCAATTGTGGAGAAGGATTTTGTGGTAGGTTGGGAGTTTGGGAGGGAACAAACCTTATTGCTCCTGTGTTTGTCCTGGGGGATGTTGTGGCCAGGGGCTGGCCCCGCAGGGAGTTTCCCGAGAAGCAGGAAGAAATAGGCTGTCTGAGGGCATTTGTCTTAGATCTACACTCACTGCCCCAGTGATGACCTTTACCACTTCTATGGAAAAGGGTAGCTGGGGGCGGTTAAGCCCCAGTTTGAGGAGACGCTATTCCTAGGCTTTGTTTGCCTGTCGGACACCCACATGCAAAATGGCTAGGTTGTTTACAAGTAAAGCAAGTACGTGAGCCAGGATTGTGAAACGCCTTGGTAAAGGCGGCCCCTAAAGCGAGACCCATGGCATGGGCTGCACCCACGCCTGCACAGAGTCTAATAAATTCAGAAAGTTTCCCTTTATCCTTATGTAGTTGAAGAACATCCTGACATGCTGGGTTGGCCTTTTCAAAGGCAAGATGTTTTACATAGGTGCTTTCACCTTCGCTTGGTTCATGCAAGCATTCCGCAGCTAGGTTAAGCCGGGGAACAAACTACCTATAAGGCTCATGGGGCACATGTCAAATTTTTGCCAGGGAATTGGTAGCCGAGGCCTTTTGAGGGAGGTGTCACCAAGCAGGAAAACCAGCCATCTGAGTCTGCGCCAAGAGTCCAGGAGGGAAACGTGCCTGTTATTTTTAGTGTCAAAAGGCGCATTGCCCACTAGCTAAACTTAAGTCCCAGATTCAGAGGAGGCCTTAGTTAAAATTATTTGAGCAGTTTCCCGACATTGTCTTTGAAATCTGCATTCCATAACAGGAAGTCTCCGGCACTGAAGGTAGCTTGGTCTAAAAATTTCCAATCATTGGGAGTAAGCCATTGTGCGCTGTGGATTTCTAATAAAGCCAACGTGTAGGACACAGTGGGGCCATAGTGAGCACAAGCCTTATTAAGTTTTTCAAGAAAACATAGGCTTAATTTTTTGTAGACTCTGGGTTCCTTCCTGCCCAGGGGTGAACTCCTCATCCTCTGAGTCCTGATCTCCTTGATCCATTTCCCCCGCTTCCTCCTCTTGTTCCTCATCGAAGTCTTTGACCTCAGCCTGGGCAGGCTTATCTATCTGACTGGTGGTGACTGGGAAGGTGAGAACAGGCCGATGGAGTGGCTTCGACTTTGTATTAGACCGCTGTGGGCCAGCTTGCATTGACTCCATAGCTAAGGCTAATGAAGAGAGCTCAGAGTCAAGGGAATTTAATTATTTTAAAAGTTGCATCTCTTCCCGTCTATGTTGGAAGGATGCTGGCAAGGGAGCGAGGTTAGGTAGGGGAAGTAGGGAAAAAATATCTGGGGGGGCACTTGGCCCCTGAAGGGCCAGAGCACAAAAGGCAGGAGGGATATAGGAGGGAGGTGGATGTGTAAATCCTGTAGGCTGTGGCAGGGTCCTGAGAGGTTGCGGGTCTTCTGAATGGTAGAGAGCTGCTTCCTTCTCCAAGATAGCGTCCTTCCCAGGGGTCAATGTGTCTCTGGGATTTAAAACTGGATAAAGGTGGTTTTTAATCATTGGAGCCTTATTAATTAGGGTCGTATTTTGAGGGGGACCAGGAAGGTTCTCAGGGTCCTGGGAAGACTGAGAAGGGTCTATGTCTATACTAATGATGGGCATGCAGAGAAGGGACGAGAGGTCTTTTGCATAATCTCTTCCCCAATCCTGACAAGTTGTAAGGTACCATTGTCAAAGCGAAAACTTTTAAGAATTTCATTAATTAAGTTCCAGTAAGAAAAGGTGGGAACTGACATTTTTTCTGGGCCAAAGGATTCATAATAATCTTTTAAACAGTCTCCTACTCTAAGCCATTTTTGCCATCAATGGTCCCTTCAAGAGGAAACCATGGACACAATGCTCCTATGTGTGAAAAGAAAAATTTTAACTCCTTTTTCTTAACATGTGCCCCCCATGTCTTGAAGAACTCCTTGAGGCCTGAAATAAACAAATCATGTGACGATACTTCTTGTCACATGGTGGGTCACTCACCATGCATCATTCCCACCCTCCTCCTGGATATGTCTTCGGGTGGTGTCTGCTGAGACGATCGCGGGCTCCTCTTGACCAAGTCTTCCAGGAGGAAGGGGTTCCCCCTCAGTCAATGGCTTGAGCCCCAGTCGGTGGGCGCCAGATGTCCCGGCCGGCAGGACACATCAACATGGGCAGCGAACCTAGATGGGGAGGAATGAAGGGACAAGAGACACGAGAGATGAGAGCAACACAGGAGTTCTGATCAAGCTGCAAAATTTTATTGTTCACCCATGCGTATTAAAATGCTGGATTTGGGAAAACTCTCTTATCGGCAGTTCCTGGATGTCTTCACAAGGTGAGATAACTTCAGGATGTTTCTGGAAGAAAGATGGCCACAGGATGTCTCAGGGACACATATGGCTACAGGATGTCTTCCAGACAGGATGTCTCCTGGTGGCTGTTTCTTGTAAGTGTCAGGCTGTTCTTTGAAAAAGAATTCCTTCTACCCTTGACAGTCAGGGATTCAGTATTTCGAATGGAAAATTGGAAAATGAATCCAATGTGTAGGCAGATATGTGCTACCCAAAAATCTTCCAACTCTCATTCAGAACAATGCCTTGACATTTCCTTCACCCCAAGTAAGACACAATTAGAGGAGAAGAGTTAGAAAATCTGTGAATACATATCGGTAATGGAAAATGCTCAGGAGTTCACAACCTTCGAGGTTGTAGAGAAGTTTCAAAAAGTAAGGGACAGGGTAAAAACTCCAAAAACATGGAGCTCTGCTGGCCTAAAGACTTTTTGAAAAACTGCCTCTGAGGTTGGGCACCTGAAATATATGTTGATGACAGGAGCTTTAGCTTCCTTTGTAGTGAGACCATCAAAGCTGGGTCTGCATCTATATGACCTGGAGGACATGGTTTCTTTTTTTCCTATGAACATGAGGCAGCAGGGCTGAATTCTCTCTTTATAGGTAAACTATTGCCACTGGGGGCTAAGTGTCTTCCAGTGTGGACTGTGAAGCCATTTGGTCATCCTCCAATTTTCGTGGTGTTTCTTGCAGCTGCACTGGGAGTTTGGTATTTGCTTCACAAAATACGAGAAGTTCAACTGGGACACAGTGATGGAGGGAGTTCTGTCACGTGTGGTGGGTAAGGGTCTGCAGGAGAATGCACCAACCTGGCTTATATCCCACATAGCTTGCCCCCTTGACCATAGCAATCTGATTCTAAACATTTCCCTGCAACCTCTCCATATAACAAGATGCCTTTACATACAAGGGTATTGGGGCTGCACCATATCAGTCACAAGGCATTTGGAAGCCAATGGCATATCCACATCACCCCACCACAGATGTTTTAACACACACCTGCACACCACTGCTCTAGGCCGACTACTCATCAGGCTCCAAGTTACTGGCATCTCTGTTCTATACCATTTTCATGAAACCCAGTCAATCAAGGCACTGTCTGGTACACTCATGATCAGCAATAGGACACCCAAAGGTTCTCCAGTGCCACCAGGTGATGGGAATTTCCAAAATTTAATGATATTTATCTAGGCATTTTTCATGGATGAAGTTGAAGGCACTGTGGGTTTCAATTCATTCAGGAACCATAAAATGGAGAAGAAGCTCATTTCAATGAAAGCTCTGGAGAATTCTAACAGGCAAGGCTTCCCAAAGACAGGCTAAAAGGTCACATTAAGCCAGGCATTTGAGGTCTACAATGTGAGGTCCATGTGTGTTTTGACTTGCAACGATGGCTGCCAAGTCTTTAAGAATAAAATCATGTGATGTCCTTCCTGAAATTTCCAGTGCTCTTCCGAAAGCCTCCCTGGGCCTAGATCTCAGTTTCCAAGTGCGACTCTCATGCGTGGCCTCCTAAAATCCCAACACAATACATGCCAATACTTCTTTGAGGTCAGTTCAGAACTCAGTCTCTAAGGGGAATCACATAAGTGTTCAAGCCCAGGTGGACATAGTCATCTCTTCCAACGGCCACAAAAATGACCACAATTAAAACCAAAACACTCCCACATGACACACCTGATGCAAAGACCTTCCTGACTTTCAGGGCAACAGAAGAATAGGTAAGCAAAATGTCCAAAGCAGGGTTTTTCCACTGAGGCATTCCTGGTCACACTGATATCTGAGCTTTCTGAGATGCTCGCCATTCCCTTCAGCTATCCAGTACATGGCCATGTCACAGAGATTTGAGGAGGTACATATCATGGACACAAAACCATGAGCCTATTCTGGAGAGTGCACACAATTCAGGAAGAAAACAGGAACTTAAGAAGTTAGCAGGTGTTCCCCATTGATAAGTCAAGCCGCAGTCCATTCATGAATTGGGCAGGATGAAAGCTGAGAAGCTTTCTACTAGACAGGACTCACCCATTGATGCATTTTCTTTTCTAATGTCTACAACCAGGGACACAGTGGTATAAACAGACATAGAAACACTCGCCTTGTCAAATGACTTACTAGAAACAGTTCCCTCCAAACCAAACAAACCGCCATTCCTACCTATTCTCAGAATATGAGACAAAACCACAAACCCACACCGACTCCCACAAAGACACATCCTTCCCCCAAGTAGGTCTGTGACTATCCGGAGTGTCCTCTGACTGGTGGGCCATACTATGTTCCAATGAAATGGACTGTCCTGTCTCAGATCTGGTCTCCTTGGCCAACTCTGTGAAGTTGTCAGGAGCCAGCAGTGAGCCACTACCTACTTTCTCAGAAAAAGCCCCTCTTCAGAGCTTTCCTGGTTTTGGCTGTCCTCACATCAGTAGGTATCAAGAATGACTGACTCTGTCCTTTGTAAATCCATACAAGTGAGACCACTGGGATTGGGACTGCCTCTTGGTGCCTGGCTTCTTGGATACCAAGTTCAGAGAGTTCCATCAACAAAGAAGTGAGGTGAGGTCACTTCCTTAAGGAACTGAATCAGATCACTGCCTTTGTAACCACTTTGTCCTAACAGTTGCTTCCAAGACGACCATGAGATGGAGGCTGCCCCTACTTTCTGTGACACTTTCACAAGGTAGAATGGTATATCAACCATAGGCACCTAGGAACAGCTCTCCACACCAACCTGGTTTGGTCCATCTTCTCTACAATAAGAAGAGAGAGGCTGATTCATAAACAACCCTTCATCCTGACCAGGTTGTTTGCCATGGATGATGACTTTTGCTCTCTCAGGTCCTTCATAGTTGTTTACATCTTCTCCAGGGATCATTTCTGCATGGACCTTGAGGTTCTCAGGAGGTGGAAGATCCCCTATATTCCTGTATTGTAAGACCAACTCTGTCCCTGCTCTTCTGTAAAGTTAGATTGAGGGAACAGTGTATGGTTAGGGTTAATAATATGTTCAATTTGAATAAGGAATCATTCTGCTGCATGAATAATGGTACTGGGAACCTGCGACATTTATAAGTATATATAGGTGAAATATATGTATGAAAACAGAAATCTAAATAAGATTTGAAGCGCAGAATGGGGATGGGCCCTTGATTGTGATACTTAGCATTGAATTATGTTCTGCACAGATGTCTGAGATAGATCGATATACAATGGCATTAGACACTGTACCTTGTATTATTGAATGTATAAGAGAACATCCAGTCAAAAAGGGATAATGGGTAGGATTAGGAAGATAGTCAGTAGGTTTAAGAAGAAGAGTGAGTATAGGATTTGGAAAAAAAGTTCCTTAGCAATAGGGTTTGGATTAGAGTGTGAATGTAAATGTCAGCACAATTGAAGAGTCAGTCACAATGATGAACTGTGGAAAGTATGTAGGAAAGCTGATATAAATAGAGACATTATGAAACCAGGAAAAGTATAAAGTGAGAGATAGGATTAGATATTTTCAACAGGGTTGAGTTTGAATATATAAACTTAGCAAGAAACAAATATGTTGTCACAAATAGGATTGACTTTTGAGAGCAATAGCCAAACTTGACATGGATGGTTTTAGTAATCCATGTTCACTTTACATTTAGGCTTTGGTGCAAACATAAGTGTGACCTTTTCTTTTTGTGTCAAGAATATTACTGTGATAAAATGTATATGTAGATCAGATGACATGAGTATTTCTTCCACCATTACTGGGAGCAAAATTTTGAAGACGTATAAATTAGTATTGGGTTTACAAAGAGGTGTACCCTGTGTCTATGAATATAGAGACAATGCATGAATAGACAATAGTGTGAATAAATAATATAACTGGTTCCACTTTAAATAATGGATTTATTTGATATCTGAAAATATATAAGAAATCTTATATTGATATACAATCATTCATTCCAACCAGTTATACATCTAATAGTAATATTAGGGTTATAGTTTATCATGAAGGGTGTGTGAGTTTTGCTTCAAATATGATTATGGAAATCGAAAATAATATGTTTGGAATGAAGTCTCATAAACAAACCAGTCAAGAAACATGGAGGATTACATGTGTTCTAAAGCAGAAAATGATTGAAAGTGAAACAAATGCCTATAATTTTGCTAACGTATGGATGAAATATATATCCTCTAATGTGCATAAACTGAAGAAATTGTAACATACCAGTGGTGAATAAGAATGAACATCAAAATACACATCATGTCCCATAGAAATCTACTTGCATTGATGAGAAACTGGATCAATTATTGTAGAAATATTAGGATTTGTATCCACCATTCACTGAAGTTAGTTTTCATTTCTAGGAAAAAAATATGTATTTCAGGTGGATGAATATTTCCGTGAATAATCTTGTGAAATGTTAACTCTAAATCCACATACATGAATATGAATGAATTTAGGGAGTTTATAATAAGACACATATATTTTATATTTAAAAAAAAATTAGAGTGTATATATATATATATATATATATATATATATATATATATATATATACACACACACACACACACACACACACACACAAACATTAAAAATTAGCAATACATAGGCCAATCGAAATTCACCATGAAATATATATCATCCACAGATCCAAAAATATTCATTTTACTGAACATGGATTTATGTATAATGTTGTTCAACTAGGAAGCTCACCCATAGTTTGAAATTTCAGTTTCAACAGCGTTTAGGCAGAGTGATCTATTCTCACAATTTCTATCTGCCAAGTCAGCCACCTCACAAGAATGTACCTGTGGTACCAGGTAGAATTCTATATGTGCATATAAAAATACAGGTGCTGAATAGGCTACAGAGAAAGGGTGACAGGAATTCACATATTTGTTAACTTTAAGTACACATGGAACTATTTCAATTAAAAAATAACTAGATTTATAACACCTACACTTTATCATGCAAAAGCCAAGTCTAACTATACACCATGCCTCCTCTGAAATGTTTGTATTTCTATTCTGTTTGGGTTATTTTACTCCATCATATTAGGATTAGTAGTAAGAGTCTATTAGGGTATGGGTTAGTGTCAGTTATTAAGTATTTCAAATGGAAAATAGGAAAATGAATCCAATGTGTATGCAAATATGTGCTACAAAAAATTTCCACTTTCATCCAGAACAATGCCTTGACAATATCTTCACCCCTAGTAAGACGCAATTAGAGAAGAAGAGTTAGAAAATCTGTGAATACATACCTGGAATGGAAAATGTTCAGGAGGTGGTAGAGGAGTTTCCAAATGTAAGGGACAGTGTAAACACTCCACAAACATGGAGCTATGCTGGCATTAAGACTTCTTGAGAAACTGCCTCTGAGGTTGGGCACTTGAAGTATATGTTGTTGTCAGGAGCTTTAGCTCCCTGTGTACGGAGACCATCAAAGCTGGGTCTGCATCTATGTGACCTGGAGGATATGGTTTCTTATTTTCTAATGAACATGAGGAAGCAGTGATGAATTCTCTCTTTGTAGATAAACTGTGGCCACTGGGGGCTAAGTGTCTCCCTGTGTGGACTTTGAAGCCATTTGGTCATCCTCCAATTTTCGTGGTGTTACTTGCAGCTGCACTGGGTGTTTTGTATTTGCTTCACAACATACAAGGATTTCAAATGGGTCACAGTGCTGGTGGGAGTCCTGTAAGGTGTGGTGGGTCAGGGTCTTCAGGAGAATGCACCAACCAGGCTTCTATCCCACATTGCTTGCTCCCTTGACCATAGCAACCTGATACTGAACATTGCCCTGAAACCTGTCCATATAACCAGATGCCTTTTCATATAATTTTCTGCTGGCTGCACCAAATCAGTCACAAGCCATTTGGAAGCCAATGACACACCCACATGGCCACACCACAAATATATTATCAGACAACTGCACACCACTGCTCTAGGCTCACTACTCAGCAGGCTCCAACTTACTGGCATCTCTGTTCTACACCATTGTCAAGAAATCCAGTCAATCAAGGCACTGTCTTGTACACTCATGAGCAGCAATAGGACATCCAATGGTTCTCCAGTGCCACCTGTTCATTGGGAATTTCAAAAATTTCATGGTATTTATCTATCCATTGTTCAAGAATGAAGTTGGAGGCACTTTGGGGTTTCCATTCATCCAAGAACCATGAAATGGTGAGGAAGCTCATTTCAATGAAAGCTCTGGAGATCTCTCACAGGCAAGGCTTCCCAAAGAGTGGTCAAAATGTCACATGCAGACAGGCCCATTGAGGTCTAAAATGTGAGGTCCATGTGTGTTTTGACTCTTAACTATAGCTGCCAAGACTTTCAGAATAAAATCATGTGATATCCTGGCTGAGATTCTCAGTGCTCTGTGGAAAGCCACCCAGGGCCGAATCTCAGGTTTCAAGGGTGACTCTCATGCGTGTCCTCCTACAATCCCAACACAATTAATGGCAATACTTCTCTGAGGTCAGTTCCAGAACTCAGTCTCGAAGGAGAATCACACCAGAGTTCAAGCCCATGTGGACCCAGTCATCTCTTCCAACCGCCACACAAATGACCACAATTGAAACCAAAACTTTCCCACATGACCCTCATCTTCTTCCATATAGACACTCATCATAAACTCTTGCTGGAGGTTTGCATTAGGAGCGCAGCCCAAGACAATGTCCAAAATATGCACCCTTGCCTGTCATTTGCCTAAAGTGAGCGTGGCCTTGACACCCTTCCTGTAAACCAGGAGTGATCAAATAGGCCTGCCTTTAATACTGCTCTGCTTCTCCAATTTGAGGCCTACTGACTCTCAGGTATAGATTCTTTATGTGATTTGGCATCATGGGAGAACCCAAGCACTTGTGCAGGAGTTCAAAGAACTCATTTGACCCAGAGGATCCTATTCTCACTTGATGGAGGTCAGGAACCTAACAGAGGAAGGCAGGAAACTTCATGCACAATGACTGATATTTTTACCATTTTTGTTTTCAAGACACACATGGGAACTTTCTTTATATCCATCAGGTGCTGAGAATCTAATCCATAGCCTGACCCAGAGCCAAGCGGCTGATTCAGACACATCCCTTTCGAAAGCAATTAAGCAAAGCACCACAGGTGATGCCCATTCATTTGCATTTAAAAACTGTTTACTTCAGGCTTCAAAAAGGAGTGGCCTGAGGTAAGGACCTTCCTGACATTCAGGGCAACAGAAAAATAGGTAAGCAGAAGGCCCAAAACAGTGTTTCTCCACTGAGACTTTCCTGGTCACACTGATATCTGAGTTTCCTGAGATGCTCGCCATTCCATTCAGCTATCCAGTACATGGCCATGTCACAGAGCTTGGAGGTGTTACATATCTTGGACACAAAACCATGAGCCTATTCTGGGTAGTGGCCAAAATTTAGGAAGAAAACAGGAACTTAGGACGATAGTAGGGGTGGCCCATCCATAAGGCAACCTGCAGTCCAGTCATAAATTGGGTAGGATGAATGCTGGAAAACTTTCTTCTGGACAGGACATATCCATTGATGCATTCTCTTTTCTCATGTCTACAACCACGGACACAGTGAGATACACAGATATAGAAACACTCACCTTTTCAAACGACTTTTTAGAAACAGTCCACTCCAAACCAAACAAACCGCCTTTCCTACCTATTCTCAGAACATGAGACAAAACCACAAACTCACACCCACACCCACAAAGGCACTTCCTTCCCCCAATATGTCTGTGATTATCCGGAGTGTCCTCTGTCTGTGGACCATATTGTTACCCCGAACTGGCCTGCCCTGTCTCAGATCTGGTCTCCGTGGCCAAATCTGTGAAGTTGTCAGGAACCAGCGATGACCAACTACCTGCTTTCTTAGGAAAGGACCCTCTTCAGAGCTGTCCTGGCATTTGGCCATTCTCACATCAGTAGGTACCAAAGAAAGACTCTCTGCCCTTGGTAAAACCAAACATGTGATCCCACTGGGACTGTGACTGGGACTTGCTCTGGATGCCTGGCTTCCTTGATCCCAATTTCAGAGAGTTCCATCACCAAGTAAGTTAGGTGAAGTCACTTTCTTCATGAAATGAATGAGGTCACTGCCTTGGCAACCACTTTGTCCTAGCAGTTGCTGCCAAGGGTCCCATGAGATGGAGGCTGTTCCTACTTTCTGTGACACTGTCACAAGTTAGAATGGTATATCAACCATATGCACCGGGGAACTTCTCTCCATACAGGCATGCTTTGGTCCATCTTCTCTACATTAAGAAGAGAGAGACTGATTCAGACACATCCTTTCATCCTGTCCAGGTTCTTTACCATGTCAGAAGACTTTTGCTCTCTTTGGTACTACATAGCTGCCTACAACTTCTCCAAGGATCATTTCTGCATTGACCTTTGAGGTTCTCAGCAGGTGGAAGATCCCCTACATTCCTGTATTGTAAGACCAACTCTGTCCCTGCTCCTCTGTAAAGTTAGATTGAGGGAACAGCGTATGGTTAGGGTTAATAACAGGTTCGATTTCGGTTAGGAATCATTCTGCGGGATGAATAATGTTATTGGGAACCTGCGATATTTAAAAGAATATAAAGGTGAAATATAAGTTTGAAAACCAAAATCTATGTAAGTTTTGAAGCCCAGAAGTGTATTGGGCCCTTGGGTAGGATACTTAGCTTTGAATTATGTTCTGCACAGATGTCTCTGATTAATCGCTATACAATGGCATAGGACCTTTACCTTGGATGATTGAATGTTGAAGAGAACATGCAGTCAAAAAGGGATAATCGGTAGGATTAGGAAGATAGTCAGAAGGTTTAGAAAGAAGAGTGAGTATAGGATTTGGACCAAAAGTTTTTTAGCAATAGGGTTTCGGGTAGAGAGTGAATGTAAATGTCAGCACATGTGAAGAGTCATTCACAATGATGAACTGGGGAAAATATGTATGAAAGTAAATATCAATTTAGACAAAAGGAAATCAGGAAAAGTATAATGTGAGTTATAGGATTCGACATTTTCAACAGGGTTGAGGTTGAATATATAATCTTAGCAAGAAACAAATATGTAGTCACAAATTGGATTGACATTTGAGAGCATTAGGCAACCTGGACATGGATGTTATTACTAATCCATGCTCACTTTCCATTTAGGCTTTGGTACAATCATAAGTGTGACCTTTGCATTTTGTGTCCATAATATTACTGTGATAAAATATATATGTAGATCAGGTGACATGAGTATATCTTCCACCATTTCTGGGAGCAATATTTTGAAGACGTATAAATTAGTATTGGGGGTACAAAGAGGTGTACCCTGTTTCTATGAATATACAGATAATGCATGAATAGAACATACTCTGAATAAAACATATACTCATTCCACTATAAATAATGAATTGAATTGATATCTGAAAATATACAGGAAATCAAATATTGATATACAGACATTCATTACAACCAGTTATACATCAATGATAATATTAGTATTAGGATTTTCATGAAGAGTGTGTGAGTTTCGCTTCAAAATTGATTTTGGAAATCCAAAATAATGTGTTTGGAAAGAAGTCTCATGAAAAGACCAGTAAAGCAATATGGAGGAATACATGTGTTCAGAAGCAGGAAGTGATTGAAAGTGAAACAAATTCCTATATATTTTTGAAATTTTGGATGAAATATATATACTATGATGTGCATAAACTGAAGAAATAATAATGTCCCATTGTTGAATAAATATGAATGTCAAAATATATATCATGTCCCATAGGAATCTGCTTGCATTGATGTTAAACTGGGTCAGTTACTGTAGAAATATTAGGATTTGTATACACCATTCACTGAAGTTAGTTGTCAGTAATAGGAAACAAATATGAATTTCAGGTGGATGAATATTTTAGAAAATAATCTTGTGAAAAGTTGATTATAAATCCACATAAATGAATATGAATGAATTTAGGGAGTGTATAATAAGTCACATATATTACATATTTTGAAAAATCTGGAGAGTATATATATATATATATATATATATATATATATATATATATATATATATATATACAGAGAGAGAGAGAGACATTAAAAACTAGCAATATATATGCCAATCAAAATTCATCATGAAATATATATCATACACAGATCCAAAAATATTCATTATACTGAACATGGATTTATGTATAATGTTGTTCAACTAGAAAGTTCACCCATAGTTTGAAATTTCAGTTCCAACAGCATTTACGAGGAGTGATCTCTTCTCACAATTTGTATCTGCCAAGTCAAACACCTCACAAGAATATACGTGTGGTACCAGGTAGAAATCTATATGTGCATATAAAAATACATGTGCTTAATAGGCTACAGAGAAAGGGAGAAAGGAATTCACATATTTGTTAACTTTAAAAACTCATGGAGAACTATTTCAAAAAAATTTGCAAGATTTATAACTCCTACCCTATATTATGCAAAAGGAAAGTCCTAGTATACACCTTGCCTCCACTGAACTGCTTGTACTTCTTTTCTGTTTTTTGTTATTTTTCTCCATCATATTAGGATTAGTAGTCAGAGTCTAGTTGGGAATTGGTTAGGGTCAGAGATTCAGTGTTTTGAAGGGAAATTGAAAAATGTATCCAATGCCAATGCAAATATGTGCTACCCAAAATCTTCCCACTCTCATCCAGAACAATGCCTTGACATTATCTATTACCAAAGTAAGACACAGTTAGAGGAGAAGAGTTAGAAAATCTGTGAATACATATCTGGAATGGAATATGCTCAGGAGTTCACAACCTTGGAGGTGGTAGCAGAGTTCAAAAAAGTAAGGCAAAAGGTAAACACTCCTCAAACATGGAGCTCTGCTGGCCGAAAGAATTCTTGAGAAACTGCCTCTGAGGTTGGTCACTTGAAATATATGTTGTTTTTAGGAGATTTAGTTCTTTTGTAGAGAGACCATCAAAGCTGGTTCTGCATATATGTGACCTGTAAGACATGGTTTCTTATTTTTCATTGAACATGTGGCAGCAGTGCTGAATTCTTTTTTTGTAGCTAAACTGTGGACACTGGGGCTAAGTTTCTCCCTGTGTTAACTGGGAAGACATTTGTTCATCCTCCACTTTTAGTGGTGTTTCTTGCTGCTGCATTGGGAGTTTGGTATTTGCTTCACGAAATAAAGGAGTTCAATTGGGACACATTGCTGGAGGGAGTTTAGTCACGTGTGGTAGGTGAGGGTTTGCAGGAGAATGCAATAACCAGGCTTCTATCCCACATAGCTTGCCCCCTTGATCATAGCAACCTGATTCTGAACATTTCCCTGAAACCTCTCCATATAACAAGATGCCTTTACCTATTGGGTCTGTTGGCTGTATCCATACCAGTCACAAGCCATTTGGAAGCCAATGGCAGATCCACGTGGCCCCACCACAGATGTTTTGTCACACATCTGTCCACCACTGCTCTAGGCCCACTAATCATCAGGCGACAACTAACTGGCATCTCTGTTCTTCACCATTTTCATGAAACCCTGTCAATCAAGGCACTGTCTGGTATACTATGATCAGCATCAGGACATCCAAAGGTTTTCCAGTGCCACCTCGTCATGGAAATTTCAAAAATTTCATGGTATTTATCTAGCCATTATTCAAGGAAGAAGTTGTAGTCACTGTGGGTTTCAATTCATTCAGGAACCATTAAATGTTAAGGAAGCTCATTTCAATAAAAGCTCTGGAGAACAATCACAGGCAAGGCATCCCAAATAGTGGCCAAAAGGTCACATGAAGCCAGGACCATTGAGGTCTACAATGTGAGGTCCATGTGTGTTTTGACTCTCAACTATGGCTGCCAAGTTTTTCAGAATAAAATCATGTGATATCCTGGCTGAGATTCTCAGTGTTCTGTGGAAAGCCACCCTTGGCCTAGATCTCAGTTTCAAAGGGCGACTCTCATGCGTGGCCTCCTAACATCCCCACACAATCCATAGCAATACTTCTCTGAGGTCAGTTCTACAACTCAGTCTCTAAGGAGTATTACACCAGAGTACAAGCCGAGGTGGACCCAGTCATCCCTTCCAACTGCCACACAAATGACCAAAATTAAAACCAAAACATTCCCACATGGCCCTCATCTTCTTACACATAGACCCTCATTATAACCTCTGGCTGGTGATTTCCATGAGGGGTACAGCGCAAGAGAGTGTCCAAAATAAGCTCCCTTGGCCCTCATTTGCCTAAAGTCAGGGTGGCCTGGACACCATACCTGTGAACCAGGAGTGATCAAATAGGCCTGCCATTACAACTGCTCTGCTTCTCCAATTTGAGGCCTACTGACTGTTGGGTTTAGATTCTTTATGTGAAGTGGAATCATGAGAAAACCCACGCACCTCTGCATGGCTTTGAAAAACTCATTTGACCCAAAGGATCCCTATACTCACTTGATGATTGTCTGCAACCTAATAGAGGAAGGAGAGAGACATCATCCACAATGACTGAATTTTGCCATTTTGGTTTTGGATGCACACATGAGATCTTTCTTTATATCCATCAGGTGCTGAGAATCTAAGCCACAGCCTCACACAGGGCCAAGAGGCTGATTCAGACACATCCCTTTCAAAGCAATTAAGCAAAGAGCCACAGGTGATGCCCAATCATTTCCATATGAAAACTGTTTTTTTCATGCTTCACAAAGGGGTGGCCTGAGGCAAAGACCTTCCTGTCATTCAGTGAAACAGAAAAATAGGTAAGCAAAAGGCACAAAACATGGTTTCTCCACTGAGACTTACCTGCTCACACTGATATCTGAGTTTTCTAAGATGCTCGCCATTACCTTCAGCTATTCAGTACATGGCCATGTGACAGAGCTTGGGGTGGTACCTATCTTGGACACAAAACCATGAGACTATTCTGCAGATTGGTCAGAATTCAGGAAGAAATCTGAAACTTAGGAAGATATTAGGTGTTGCCCATCGATAAGGCAACCTGCAGTGCAGTCATAAATTGGGCAGGATGAATGCTGGGAAGCTTTCTACTAGACAGGACACATTCATTGATGCATTCTCTTTTCTAATGTCTACAACCACGGACACAGTGTTATACACAGACATAGAAACACTTGCCTTGTCAAACGACTATCTAGAAACAGTCCACTGCAAACCAGACATACCAGCTTTTCTACCTATTCTAAGAAAATGAGACAAAACCACAAACTCACACCCACAAACACAAAGGCACCTCCTTCTTCAAGTAAGTCTGTGAATATCCAGAGTGTCCTCTGACTGGCGGGCCCTACTATGTTCCCCCGAAATGGCCTGTACTGTGTCAGATCTGGTCTCCTTGGCCAACTCTGTGAAGTTGTTAGGAGCCAGCGGTGAGCCACTACCTAGTTACTAAGGAAAGGCCCGTCTTCAGAGCTCTCCTGGCATTTGGCCATCCTCACATCAGTAGATACCAAAAAATACAGAATCTGTCATTAGTAAAACTAAACAAGTGAGCCCACTGGGACTGGGACTGGGACTGGCTCTGGATGCCTGGCTTCCTGGATCCCAATTTCAGAGAGTTCCATCACCAAAGAAGTAAGGTAGGTCACTTCCTTCCGGAACTGAATAGGTCAATGCCTTGGCAAACACTTTGTCCTAATAGTTGCTTCCAAGGGTCCCATGAGATGGAGGCTGCCCCTACTTCCTGTGACACTGTCACAAGTTAGAATGGCATATCAACCATAGACACATGGGAACAGCTCTCCACACAGACCTTGTTTGGTCCATCTTCTCTACATTAAGAAGAAAGTGGCTGATTCAGACACACCCCTTCATCCTGACAAGGTTGTTTGCCATGGAAGATGACTTTTGCTCTCTCAGGTCCTTCATAGCTGCCTACCTCTTTTCCAGGGATCATGTCTGCATGGACTTTTGAGGTTCTCAGCAGGTGGAAGATCCCCTACATTCCTGTATTGTAAGACCAACTCTGTCCCTGCTCTTCTGTAAAGTTAGATTGAGGGAACAGTGTATGTTTAGGGTCAATAACATGTTGGATTTAGTTTAGGAATCATCCTGCAGAATGAATAATGGTATTTGAAACTGCGATATTTACCAGAATATATATGTGAAATATAAGTGTGAAACCAGAAATCTAGGTAACATTTGAAGCCCAGAAGGGCATTGGACCCTTGATTGTGATACTTAGCATTGAATTGCATTCTGCACAGAGGTCTCAGATAGATCAATATACAATGGCATAAGACCTTGTACCTTGCTTGATTGAATGTAGAAGAGAACAACCAGTCAAAAAAGGATAGTCGGTCGGATTAGGAAGATATTCGGTAGGTTTACAAAAAGAATGAGTATAGGATTAGGAACAAAAGTTTATTAGCAATAGGTTATCGATTAGAGTGTGAATGTAAATGTCAGCACATGGGAAGAGTCATCACAATGATGAACTGGGGAAAATATGTAGGAAACAGATAGAAATAGAGCCATAATGAAATCAGGCAATGTATAAAGTGAGGGATAGGATTAGACATTTTCAGTAGGGTTGAGTTTGAATATATAATCTTAAGAAGAAACAAATATGTAGTCACCAAAAGGATTGACATTTGACAGCATTAGGCAACATGGACATGGATGTTTTTAGTAATCCATGTTTACTTTCCTTTTAGGCTTTGGTACAAACATAAGTGTGACCTTTGCATTTTGTGTTCCGAATATTTCTGTGATTAAATGTATAAGTAGATCAGGTGACATGAGTATTTCTTCCACCATTTCAGGGAGCAATATTTTGAAGACGTATAAATTAGTATTGGGTGTATAAAGAAGTGTACACTGCGTCTATGAATATAGAGATAATGCATGAATAGACCATTCTGTGAATAAATAATATAACTCTTTTCACTTTAAATAATGGATTGAATTTTTATCTGAAAATATATAAGAAATCCTATATTGGTATGCAATCATTAATTCCAACCAGTTATACATCTAATGGTAATATCAGAGTTATAATTTATCATAAAGTTTTTGTGAGTTTTGCTTCAAAAGTGATTATGGAAATTGAAAGTCATGTGTCTTGAAAGAAGTCTCATGAAAAGACCTGTCAAGAAACATGGAAGAATACATGTGTCCTGAAGCAGGAAGTGATTGAAAGTGAAACAAATTCCTATAAATTTGCGAACTTGTGGGGAAATCTTAAGAGCCCCTCCCAGCTCTCCCTTGAGCGCGATATCCAGACCGAGGGAATTAGGAGTGGCACGGGACTCGTGGTGCAGACCTCTAGGCCACCGCTCCCACCAGTGCTGAAAACTGAAGTCTCTTGCTCCAGCTTCCGGGGGCATGGCTTCCGGAGTGCAAGCAAATTTGCTGGGGGTTCTCAGGCCTAAGCTCTAAAAACTTAGGGTCTGAGGGAGACAAACAGGGAGATTGTGCCCAGGCGTTCATGAAAACAGGGCTCCTAGGAGCAGCAGACCTGGCATGTAGCCAGTATTGTGGTGAGTGTCACAGGTGAGTGGGGCCTGGCTTGAGGAAACACAAAAGAAGGCCCTAGGCACTCAGGATTGGACACCCACCCAGTGTGGGAGGAATAGCTGCTGCACAGTGATTGGTTCCCACCTATTGAAAGGAGAAGCTTGGCCCAGTGGGCACAGCTCTACCTAATGGAAAAAAAAGTTTATTGCAATCTATGACTGCATTTATTATTATTATTATTATATTAGTTTGTTTTTTTTTGTTTTTGTTTTTTTTGTTTTCTTTTATTTTCATTTTTTGTTGCTGTTCTTTAACTTTTTTAAAATGTTTTTAATTTTTTTTAATTTTTTCTTTTGTTATTATTATTTTTTAAAATTTTAATTTTATATTATCATAATCATTTTTTAAAAAAAAATCATTTTCTTTCTTTATTTTCTATTTTTTCTATTGTCTTTTCATTTCTTTTCAATTTTCTTATTTCCCATTCCTTGCATTCTACCTGCCTACTCTCATTCTCTTTAGTGAGTTTTTCCCTTCCCTTCTAAAATCTTTCCTCCCAAGCATCAAATAAATTTATAAGAGTAAACAGTAACTAAGCAGTCAAACAGAACAAGAAGTAACATGAGCAGCATAAACAAGCAAGGAAGAAAAGGAGTACAAACCACGAAGGACACCCTAAATATTCAGGAGGACCTAGAGTCATCAGAAAAATGGTCATATAAAGAACTCAAGGAATACCTTAGACAGATGGAATGGAAACTTAAAGAGGATACGAGACAGAAAATCCAAACAGTAAAAGAAAACATTGAAAATGAATTACATAAACAGATAAAAGAAAAAGTTAAGCATCTTTATCAGAGGATAGAGATTATAAAAAAATCAAACAATAATTCTAGAAATGAAGGAAATGATAAACCAAATTAAGAACTCCATTGAGAGTATCACTAACAGAGTGGAGCAAGTAAAAGCCAAAAGGTCAGATAATGAAGACAAAATATATCATCTTGAAACGAGTCCAGCCAACTCAGAAAGGCTGGCAAAAAAATCACAAGAAAAACATCCAAGAGATTTGGGATAACATAAAAAAAAAACACACTTACGAGTCATCAGGATAGAGGAAGGTACAGAGACTCAAACCAAGGGAATGAGAAAACTGCTGAATGAAATAATTACAGAAAACTTTCCAGAAATAAAAAAGGAAATGGATATACAAATTGTAGCTGCATACAGGACAAGAGCACACAAAATCACAGTAGACCAATGCCAAGACACATTGTTATGAAGATATCCAATATACAGAACAAAGAGAAAACAATAAATCTACAAGAGAATGGAGGCAGAATACATTCAGTGGTAAACAAATAAGGTTAACAATGGATATTTCATCACAGACGCTGAAAGCGAGAAGATCCTGAAAAAATGTATATCAAACACTGAAAGACAATGGATGCCAACCAAGAATTATGTATCCAGCATAATTAACCATCAGGACCAACAACGAAATAAGAATCTTTCATGATAAACAAAAGCTAAAAGAATTTGAAGCCAGAAAACAAGCATTGCAAAGCGTCTTGAGCAAAACACTACACAAGAAAGAAATGAAAAACAACAACCAAAACCATCAGTGGGAAGTACCTTGGTAATGACAGAGGCAGGGTGAATGCTTGTCATGGAGAAACAAACTAAATTAAAAAAAAAATGAATAATCAAACATGGCTGGCATACAAACCATACATCAATAGTAACTCTGAATGTAAATGGCTTAAAGTCTCCAATAAAGCGACATAGGCTGGTAACTTGGATTAAATAAACAAATCCAACAATATGTTGCCTCCAGGAGACAAATCTGAAATGCAAAGACACACAGGCTGAAGGTGAAAGGTTGGGAGAAAATACACCATGCACACTTATCCTCATAAACAAGCAGGGGTGGACATCCTCATATCGAATAAAATCGACTTCAAGACTAAGTTAATCAAAAGGGAAAAGGAAGGACATTATATACTGTTATAAGGAACCATTCACTAACAAGACATAACAATTATCAATATTTATGCACTAAATAATGGTGCTACGTTGTTCATGAAACAAATTCTCCTCAAGCTCCAGAATGAAATAGACCACAACACAATAATTATGGGTGACTTCAACACAAATCTATCATCATTGGACAGATCCTTCAAACAAAAGTTGAATAAAGAAAGTATAGAACTCAATATCACAATCAATAACCTACATGTAACTGACATATATAGAATATATCAACCATCATCAAGTGGATATACTTTTTTTCTCAGCAGCACATGGATCCTTCTAAAAAATAGACAATATATGATGCCATAGGGCAACCCTTAGTAAATATAAAGGTGTGGAGATAATACCATGCATTTTATCTAATCATAATGGAATGAAACTGGAAATCAATGATAAAAGAAGGAAGGAAAAATCCTACATCACATGGAAAATGAACAATATGTTACTGAATGATCAGTGGGTTAGAGAAGATATAAAGGAGGAAATCAAAAATTTCTTAGAGATACATGAAAATACAGACGCAACATATCGGAATCTATGGGACACAATGAAAGCAGTTTTAAGAGGGAAATTCATTGCCTGGAGGTCATTCCTGAAAAAAAGTAAAACCGAACAAATAAATGAGCTCACACTTTAACTCAAAGCCCTAGAAAAGGAAGAGCAAAACAACAGAAAATGTAGCAGAAGGCAAGAAATAATTAAAATCAGAGCAGAAATCAACGAAATTGAAACAAAAGAAACTATTGAAAAAATTAACAAAACTAAAAGGTGGTTCTTCAAAAAAATATATATGTTCGACAGACCCTTAGCCATGCTAATGAAGAGAAGAAGAGAGAGAACTCAAATTACTAACATATGGGATGAAAAAGGCTATATTACAACAGATGCTTCCGAAATACAGAAGACAATTAGAAATTATTTGGAAAACCTATATTCCAATAAAATAGAATATAGTGAAGACATCAACAAATTTCTTAAGTCATATGATTTGCCCAGACTGAGTCAGGAGGATACACAAAATTTAAACAGACCAATGTCAATGGATAAAACAGAAGAAGCAATCAAAAGACTACCAACCAAGAAAAGCCCAGGAACGGATGGCTATACAGCGGAGTTTTACAAAACATTTAAAGAAGATTTAATACCAATACTTTTCAAGTTACTTCAGGATAGAGAAAAAGAGGGAGCTCTGCCAAATTCATTCTATGAGGCCAACATCACGCTGATTCCGAAATCAGAAAAAGACACCTCAAAGAAAGAAAACTACAGACCAATATATCTGATGAACCTACATGCAAAAATCCTCAATAAAATTCTGGCGAATCGAATACAAAGGCACATCAAATAATTAGAAATTATTTTGAAAATCATTATTCCAATAAAATAGAAAATAGTGAAGACATCGATAAATTTCTTAAGTCATATGATTTGCCCAAACTGAGTCAGGAGGATACACACAATTTAAACCGACCAATATCAATGGATGAAATAGAAGAAGCAATCAAAAGACTACCAACCAAGAAAAGCCCAGGAACGGATGGCTATACAGCAGAGTTTTACAAAACCTTTGAAGAAGAATTTATACCAATACTTTTCAAGTTATTTCAGGAAATAGAAAAAGAGGGAGCTCTGCCAAATTCATTTTATGAGGCCAACATCACCCTAATTCCAAAACCAGAAAAAGACAACTCAAAGAAAGAGAACTACAGACCAATATATCTGATTAACCTAGATGCAAAAATCCTCAATAAATATCTGCCTAATCGAATACAAAGGCACATCAAAAAAATTTTTCACCAGGATCAAGTAGGATTCATCCCTGGGATGCAACGATGGTTCAATATACGAAAATCAATAAATGTTATTCATCACATCAATAGACTTAAAGATAAGAACCATATGATCATCTCGATAGACGCAGAAAGCATTTGACCAAGTACAGCATCTCTTTATGTTCAAAACATTAGAAAAATAGGGATAACAGGAACTAACCTCGACATTTTAAAAGCTATCTATGCTAAGTCTCAGGCTAGCATCATTATGAATGGAGAAAAATTGAAGGCATTCCCTCTAAAATCTGGAACAAGACAGGGATGCCCTCTGTCACCAGTTCTATTCAATATAGTTCTCGAAACACTGGCCAGAGCAATTAGACAGACGAAAGAAATCAAAGGCATAAAAATAGGAAAATAAGAACGTAAATTATCACTATTTCCTGGTGACATGATTCTATACATAGAAAACCCAAAGGGGTCTACAAAAAAATCTACTAGAACTAATAAATGAATTCAGCAAAGAGGCAGGATATACAATCAAAACGCATAAATCAAAGGCATTTCTGTATATCAGCGACAAAACTTCTGAAACAGAAATGAGGAAAAACACTCCATTCACAATATCGTCAAAAAAATTAAACACTTGAAAATCAACCTAACAAAAAAGGTGAAAGACTTATACAATGAAAACTACAGAACCCTAAAAAGGGAAGTAGAAGAAGATCTTAGAAGATGGAAAAATATACCCTGTTCCTGGATAGGCAGAACTAACATCATCAAAATGGCGAAATTACCAAAAGTTTTCTATAGGTTTAATGCAATGCCAATCAAAATCCCAAAGGCATTTCTTGTAGAAATAGATAAAGCAATCATGGAATTCATATGGAAAAATATAAGACCCAGAATAGCAAAAGCAATTCTAGCAGGAAGTGTGAATCAGGCTATATAGCGATACCAGACTTAAAACTATACTACAGAGCAATAGTAACAAAAACAGCATGGCACTGGTACCAAAACAGGCGGGTTGACCAATGGGTACAGAATAGAGGACACAAAGACTAATTCACAAAGCTACAACTATGCTATATTTGATAAAGGAGCTAAAAGCATGGAATAGAGGAAATATAGCATCTTCAACAAATGTTTTTGTATAAAATGGAAATCCATATGCAACAAAATGAAACCGAATCCCCTCCTCTTGCCATGCACAAAAGTTAACTCAAAGTGGATCAAGGAGCTAGATATCAAATAAGAGACTCTGCATCTGATAGAAGAAAAAGTTGGCTCTGATCTACATAATGTGGGGTCGGGCTCCAAATTCCTTAACAGGACACCCATAGCAGAAGAGTTAATAACAACAATCATCAAATGGGACTTACTTAAACTGAAAAGTTTTTTTTCTCAGCAGGATAAAAAATGAGAGAGGTAAATAGGGAGCCTAAATCATGGGAACAAATTTTTACTCCTCACACTTCAGATAGAGCCCTAATATCCAGAGTATACCAAGAAGTCAAAAAATTAGACAATAAGATGATAAATAACCCAATCAAAAAATGGGCCATGGACCTGAACCAACACTTCTCAGAGGAGGACATACAATCAATCAGTAAGTACATGAAAAAATGCTCACCATCTCTAGCAGTCAGAGAAATGCAAATTAAAACCACCCTAAGATACCATCCTACTCTAGTAAGTTTGGCAGCCATTATGAGGTCAAACAACAACAAGTGCTGGCGAGGATGTGGAGAATAGGGTACTCTTATACATTGCTGGTGGGACTGCAAACTGTTGTGGCAAATTTGAAAAGCAGTATGGAGATTCCTGGGAAAGCTGGGAATGGAACCACCATTTGACCCAGCTATTGCCCTTCTCAGACTATTCCCTGAAGACCTTAAAAGAGCATATTACAGGGATACTGCCACATCAATGTTCATAGCAGCACAATTCAAAATTGCTAGACTGTGGAACCAACCCAGATGCCCTTCAGTAGATGAGTGGATAAAAAAAATGTGGTATTTATACACCATTGAGTATTATGCATCATTAAAAAATGACAAAATCATTGAATTTGCAGGGAAATGGATGGCACTAGAGCAGATTATGCTTAGTGAAGCTAGCCAAACCCTAAAAAACAAATAAAAATGTCTTCTTTGATATAATGAGAGCAACTAACAACAGAGCAGGGAGGAAGAGCAGTAAGAAAAGATCAACATTAAACAGAGACATGAGGTGGGGGGCAGAAAGAGAGAGATAAAGGAAATTGCATGGTAATGGAGGGAGACCCTCATTGATACACAAAATTACATATAAGAGGTTGTGAGGGGAATGGGAAAATAAACAAAGATATAAATGTATTACAGTAGATGGGGTAGAGAGGGAAGATGGGAGGGGAGCAGGGATAGTAGAGGATAGAAAATGTAGCAGAATACAACAGTTACTAATAGGGCATTATAAAAATGCGGATGTGAAACAGATATGATTCTGCAATCCGTACTTGGGATAAAAATGGGAGTTCATAACCCACTTGAATCTAATGTATGAAATATAATATGTCAAGAGCTTTGTAATGTTTTGAACACCCAATTAAAAAAATAAAATAATAATATGAAATAAAATAATTAAAAAAAAACATGGAGAAATATTTCACTGTCATCCAGAACAATGCCTTGACATTACCCTCGCCCCAAGTAATTCATCATTAGAGGAGAAGAGTTCGAAAATCTGGGAATACATAGCTGGAATTTAATATGCTCAAAAGTTTACAACCTTGGAGGTGGTAGAGTAGTTTACTAAAGTAAGGGACAGGGTAAACACTCCACAAATATGGAGCTCTGCTGGCCTAAAGACTTCTTCAGAAACTGCCTCTGAGGTTGGGCACTTGAAATATATGTTGTTGTCAGGAGGTTTAGATTCCATTGTAATGAGAGCATCAAAGCTGGGTCTGCATCTATGTGACCTGGAGGACATGGTTTCTTATGTTCCAATGAACATGAGTCAGCAGTGCTGAATTCAATCTTTGTAGGTAAACTGTGGTCACTGGGGGCTAAGTGTTTCCCCATGTGGACCTTGAAGCCATTTGGTCATCCTCCACATTTTGTGGTGTTTATTGCTGCTGCACTGGTAGTTTGGTATTTTCTTCACAAAATACAAGGAGTCCAACTGGGACAAAGTGTTGGAGGGAGTTTCTCAAGTGTGGTGGGTCAGGGTCTGCAGGAGAATGCACCCACCAAGGTTCTATTCCAAATAGCTTGCCTCTTGACCATAGCAACGTGATTCTGAACATCGCCCTGAAACCTCTCCAAATAAAAATACGCCTTTACATATAAGGGTCTGCTTGCTGCACCATGTCAGTCACAAGCAATTTGGAAGCCAAAGGAAGATCCACATGGCCCCACCACAGATGATTTATCACACACCTGCCGACTGCAGCTCTATGCCCACTACTCAGCAGGCTCCAAATTACTGGCATCTCTGCTCTACACCATTTTCTTGAAACCCAGTCCATCAGGCACTGTCTAGTATACTCATAGTCAGCAACAGGATATCCAAAGTTTCTCTAGTGCCACCTGGCCATGGAAATTTAAAAAAATTTCACCGTATTTATCTAGCCATTTTTCAAGGATGAAGTTGAAGGCACTGTGGGTTTCACTTCATTCAGGAACCATTAAATGGTGAGGATGCTCATTTCAATGAAAGCTCTGGAGAACTCTTATAAGCAAGGCTTCCCAAAGAGTGGCCAATGATCACATGAAGCTAGGCGCATTGAGGTCTACAATGTGAGGTCCATGTGTGTTTTGACTCTCAACTATGGCTGCAAGCCTTTCAGAATAAAATTATGTGATACCCTGGCTGAGATTCCCAGTGCTCTGTGCAAAGCCAACCTGGGCCTAGATCTCAGTTTCCAAGGGCAAATCTCATGCGTGGCCTCCAAAAATCCCAACACAATTCATGGCAATACTTCTCTGAGGTCAGTACCACAACTCAGTATCTAAGGGGAATCACACCAGAGTTCCAGCCCAGGTGGACCCAGTCGTCACTTCCAACCGCCACCCAAATGACCACAATTAAAACCAAAACACTCCCACATGACCCACATCTTCTTCCATATAGACACTCATCATAACTTCTGGCTGGAGGTTTCCATAAGGGGCTCCGCCCAAGCCAGTGTCAAAAATAATCTCCCTTGCCCCTTAATTTGACTAAACTCAGGGTGGCCTGTACACCCTTCCTGTGAACCAGATGTGATCAAATAGGCCTGCCATTAATACTGCTCCACTTCTCCAATTTGAGGACTACTGACTGTGGGTTTTAGATTCTTTATGTGAACTGGAGTCATGATAAAACCCAAGCACCTATGGGATAGAATCTGCAGGGCGTTGAGGAACTCATTTGACACAAAGGATCCCTATTCTCACTTGATGGAGGTCACAAACCTTACAGAGGAAGACGAGAGACTTCATCCACAATGACTGCTCTTTTTGCCACTTTGGTTTTGGATGTACACATGGAATCTTTCTTTAGATCCATCAGGTGATGAGAAACTAAGCAACAGCCTCACACAGGGCCAATGGTCTGAATGAGACACATCTTTTTCAAAGCAATTAAGCAAAGAGCCACAGGTGATCCATTCATTTCCATTTGAAAACTGTTTTCTTCAGGCTTCACAAAGGGGTGGCCAAAGGCAAAGACCTTCCTGACATTCAGGGCAACAGAACAATAGGTAACCAAAAGGCCCAAAGCAGGGTTTCTCCACTGAGACTTTAATGGTCACAGTGATTTCTGAGTTTTCTGCGATTCTCGCCATTCCCTTCAGCTATCCAGTACATGGCCATGTCACAGAGCTTGGAGGTGGTATATATCTTGCACAAAAACCATGAGCCTATTCTGGAGAGTGGCCAGAATTCAGGAAGAAAAGTGGAACTTAGGAAGATAGCAGGTGTAGCCAATTGATAAGGCAAGCCGCAGTCCATTCATAAATTGTGCAGGACGAATTCTGGGAAGCTTTCTACTAAACAGGACACATCCATTGATCCAATATCTTTTCTAATGTCTACAACCATGGATAACAGTGGGATCCACAGACATAGAAACACTCGCCTTGCCAAACGACTTACTAGAAACAGTTCACTCCAAACCAAACAAACTGCCTTCCTTGCCTATTCTCAGAACATGAGACAAAACCACAAACCTACAACCAAACCTACAAAGGCACCTCCTTCCGCCAAGTAGGTCTTTGACTCTCTGAAGTGCCCTCTGACTTTTGGGCCATACTATGTTCCCCCGAAATGGCCACTCCCGTCTCAGATTTGGACTCCATGGCCAACTCTATGAAATTGTCAGGAGCCAGCTGTGAGCCACTACCTGCTTTCTCAGGAAAGGCCCCTCTTCAGAGATTTCCTTCCGTTTGGCCATCCTCACATTAGTAGGTACCAAGAGAGACTGACTCTGTCCTTGGTAAATCCAAACAAATGAGACCACTCGTACTGGAACTGGCCCTGGCTTTTGTGCCTGAATTCCTGGATCCCAAGATCAGAGAGTTCCATCACCAAGAAAGTGAGGTGAGGTCACTTCTTTCAGGAACTGAAAAATCTGTGGAAAGCAACCCTGGGCCTAGATCTCAGTTCCAAGGGTGACTCTTATGCGTGGCCTCCTAAAATCCCAACAAAATTCAATGCAATACTTCTCTAAGGTCAGTTCCACAACTCAGTCTCTAAGGGGAATCACACCAGAGTTCAAGCCCAGGTGGACCCAGTCATTTCTTCCAACTGCCACACAAATGACCAAAATTAAAACGAAAACACTCCCACATGGCCCTCATCTTCTTACATATTGTCATTCATCGTAATGTCTGGCTGAAGATTTTCATGAGGGGCGAAGCCCAAGAAAGTGTCCAAATAAGCTCACTTGGCCCTCATTTGCCTAAAGTCAGGGTGGCCTGGACACCCTTCCTGTGAACCAGGAGTGATCAAATAAGCCTGCCATTAATAATGCTCTGTTTCTCCAATGTGAGGCCTACTGATTTTCAGGTATAGATTCTTTGTGATTTGGAGTCATGCGAAACCCCAAGCACCTCTGCAGGGCTTTGAGGAACTCATTTGATCCAAAGAATCCATTTTCTCACTTGACGGAGGTCAGGAACCTAACAGAGGAAGGCAAGAGACTTCATCCACAATGACTGATTTTTTTGCCATTATGGTTTTTGATGCACACATGGGATTATTCTTTAGATCCATCAGGTGCTGAGAATGTAAGTCACAGCCACACACAAGGCCAAGAGGCTAATTCATCCACATCCCTTTCCAAAGCAATTAAACAAAGAGCCACAGGTGATGCCCATTCATTTCCATTTGAAAATTGTTTTCTTCAGGCTTCACAAAAGGGTGGCCTGAGACAAAGTCTTTCCTGACATTCAGTGCAACAGAACAATAGGTAAGCAAAAGGCCCAAAGCAGGGTTTTTCCACTGAGACGTTCCTGTTCACACTGATATCTGAGTTCTCTGAAAGGCTGGCCATTCTCTTCAGCTATCCAGTACATGGCCATGTCACAGAGCTTGGAGTGGTACATATCTTGGACACAAAACCATGAGCCTATTCTGGAGAGTGGCCAGAATTCAGGAAGAAAACAGGAACTTAGGAAGATAGAAGGTATTGCCTCTCAATAAGACAAGCTGCAGTCCATTCACAAATTGGGCAGAATGAATTATGGGAAGATTTATACTAGACTGGAGGCATTCATTAATGCATTCTCTTTTCTAATGTCTACAACAACGGACACAGTGGGATACACAGACATAGAAACACTCGCCTGGTCAAACGACTTACTAAAAACAATCCACTCCAAACCAAACAAACCAACTTTCCTACCTATTCTCAGGACATGGCCTGACATCTCTCAGATCTGGTTTCCTTGGCCAACTCTGTGAAGTTGTCAAGAAAAAGGGGTGAGCCACTACCTGCTTCTTCTGGAAAGGTCCCTCTTCAGAGCTCTCCTGGCATTTGGCCATCCTCACATCAGTAGGTACCAAGAAAGACTGACTCTGTCCTTGGTAAATCCAAACAAGTGAGCCCACTGGAACTGGGGCTGCCTCGGGGTGCCTGGATTCTTGGATACAAAAGTTCAGAGAGTTCCATCACCAAGGAAATGAGGTATGTCACTTTCTTTGGAACTGAATGAGGTCACTGCCTTGGCGACCACTTTGTCCTAACAGTTGCTTCCAAGTGTCCCATGAGATGGAGGCTGCCCCTACTTCCTGTGACACTTTCACAAGGTAGAATGGTATGTCAACCATAGGCACCCAGCAGCAGCTCTCGACAGAGGCCTAGTTTGGTCCATCTTCTCTACAATAAAAAGAGAGAGGCTGATTCAGACACATCCCTTCATCCTGACCAGGTTGTTTGCCATGGAAGATGACTTTTGCTCTCTCAGGTCCTTCATAGCTGCCTACATCTTCTCCAGGTATCATTTTGAATGGACCTTTGAGGTTCTCAGCAGGTGGAATGTCCCCTACTTTCCTGTATTGTAAGAACGACTCTCTCCCTGCTCTTCTGTAAAATGAGATTGAGGGAACAGTGTATGTTTAGGGTTAATAACAGGTTCGATTTGGGTTAGCAATCATTCTGTGCGATAAATAATGGTATTGGGAACCTGCGATATTTACAAGAATATCGAGGTGAAATATAAGTATGAAAACAGAAATCTAGGTATGATTTGAAACCCAGAAGGGCATTGGGCCCTTAATTCGGATACTTAGTTTTTAATTATATTCTGCAAAGATGTCTCAGACAATTTGATATACAATGGCATAGAACCTTGTACCTTGGATGTTTGAATGTAGAAGAGAACATCCAATCCAAAGGGATAGTCGGTAGGATTAGGAAGATAGTCGGTAGGTTTAGGAGGAAGAATGAGTGTAGGATTGGGACTAAAAATTCTTTAGCTATAGGGTTTCGGTTAGAGAGTGAATGTAAATGTCAGCACATATGAAGAGTCAGTCACTGTGATGAAATTGGGAAAATATGTAGAAAAGCAGATATCAATAGAGACATTATGAAATCAGGCAAAGTATTAAGTGAGTGATAGGAGTAAACATTTTCACCAGGGTTGAGTTTGAATATATAAACTTAGGAAGAAACAAATATCTAGTAACTAATAGGATTGACATTTGAGAGCATTAGGCAACCTGGACATGGATGTTTTTAGTAATCCATGATCTCTTTTCATTTAGTCTTTGGTACAATCATAAGTGTGACCTTTACATTTTTTGTCCAGAATATTACTGTGATAAAATGTATATGTAGATCAGGTGACATGAGTATTTCTACCACCATTTCTGGGAGCAATATATTGAAGACATAAAATTATTATTGGGGATACAAAGAGGTGTAGCCTGTGTCCATGAATATAGAGATTAAGCATGAATGCACCATACTGTGAATAAATAATATAACTGATTCCAACTTTAAATAATGGATTGAATTGATATCTGAAAATATACAATAAATCTTATATTGATATACATTCATTCATTCCAACCAGTTATACATCTAATGGTAATATTAGTGTTTTGGTTTATCATGAAGAGTGTGTGAAGTTTGCTTCAAAAGTGATTATGGAAATCGAAAATAATGTGTTCGGAAAGAATTCTCATGCAAAGACCAGTCAAGAAATATGGAGGAATACATGTGTTCTGAAGCAGGAAGAGATTGAAAGTGAAACAAATGCCTATAAATTTGCTAAATTGTTTATGAAATATATATCCTATGATGTGCATAAACTGATGAAATTGTAATGTACCAGTTTTGAATAAAAATTAACGTAAAAATACACATCATGTCCCATTGGAATCTACTTGCATTGATGTTAAACTTGGTAAGTTACTGTAGAAATATTAGGATTCGCGTGCCTCATTCACCGAAGTTAGTTTCCTTTTTTTTTTTAAATTTTTTATGGTTGTTCTAAACATTACATATTTCTTGATATATCATATTTCACACTTTGATTCAAGTGGGTTATGAACTCCCATTTTTACCCCGTATACAGATTGCAGAATCACATCAGTTACACATCAATTGATTTACACATTGCCATACTAGTGTCTATTGTATTCTGCTGCCTTTCCTATCCTCTACTATCCCTCCTCCTCTCCCCTCTCTTTCCCTCTTCTCTTTCTACCCCCTCTACTGTAATAAATTTCTCCCTTTTTGTATTATTTTTCCCTTTCCCCTCACATCCTCTTTTATGTAATTTTATATAACCCTGTGGGTCTCCTTCCATTTCCATGCAATTTCTCTTCTCTATCCCTTTCTCTCCCACCTCTCATCCCTATTTAATACTAATCTTCTTCTCATGCTCTTCATCCCTACTCTGTTTGTAGTTACTCTCCTTTTATCAAAGAAGGCATTTGGCATTTGTTTTTTAGGGATTGGCTAGCTTCACTTAGCATAATCTGCTCTAATGCCATCTATTTTCCTGCAAATTCTATGATTTTGTCATTTTTTAAAGCAGAGTAATACTCCATTGTGTATAAATGCCACATTTTTTTTATCCATTCTTCTATTGAACGGCATCTAGGTTGGTTCCACAGTCTTGCTATTGTGAATTGTGCTGCTATGAACATCAATGTAGCAGTGTCCCTGTAGCATGATCTTTTAAGGTCTTTAGGGAATAGACCGAGAAGAGGAATAGCTGGGTCAAATGGTAGTTCCATTCCCAGCTTTCCAAGAAATCTCCATAATGCTTTACAAATTGGCTGCACCAATTAGCAGTGCCTCCAATAATGTACAAGTGTACCTGTTTCTCCACATCCTCACCAGCACTTGTTGTTGTTTGACTTCATAATGGCTGCCAATCTTACTGGAATGAGATGGTATCTTAGGGTGCTTTTGATTTGCATTTCTCTGACTGCTGGGGATGGTGAGCATTTTTTCATGTACTTGTTTTTTGATTGTATGTCCTTCTCTGAGAAGTGTCTGTTCTGGTTCTTGGCCCATTTGTTTATTGGGTTATTTGTTATCTTATTGTCTATTTTTTTCAGTTCTTTGTATACTCTGAATATTAGGGCTCTATCTGAAGTGTGAGGAGTAAAGATTTGTTCCCAGGATTTAGGCTCCCTATTTACCTCTCTTATTGTTCCTTTTGCTGAGAAAAACCTTTTTAGTTTGAGTAAGTCCCATTTGTTGATTGTAGTTATTAACTCTTGTGCTATGGGTGTCCTATTGAGGAATTTGGAGCCCGACCCCACAGTATGTAGATCGTAGCCAACTTTTTCTTCTACCAGACTCCATGTCTCTGATTTGATATCAAGCTCCTTGATCCATTTTGAGTTATCTTTTGTGCATGGCGAGAGAAAGGGATTCAGTTTCATTTTTTTACACATGGATTCCAAGTTTTCCCAGCACCATTTTTTGCAGATGCTATATTCCTTCATTGCATGCTTTTAGCCCCTCCATCAAATATAAGATAGTTCTAGTTTCCTGGCTTGGTTTCTGTGTCCTCTATTCTGAACAATTGGTCCACCCTCCTGTTTTGGTACCAGTACCATGCTATTTTTGTTACTATTGCTCTGCAGTATAGTTTGAAGTCTGGTATCACTAGGCCGCCTGATTCACACTTCCTGCTTAGTATTGTTTTTTTTTATTCTGTGTCTTTTATTTTTCCATATGAATTCCATGATTGCTTTCTCTATTTCTAGAAGAAATGCCATTTGGAGTTTGATTGGCATTGCATTAAACCTATTGAGAACTTTTGGTAATATCACCATTTTGATGATGTTAGTTCTGCCTATCCATGAACAGGATATATTTTTACATCTTCTAAGATCTTCTTCTATTTCTCTCTTTAGGGTTCTGTGGTTTTCATTGTATAAGACTTTCACATCTTTTGTTAGGTTGATTCCTAATTATTATTATTATTTTTTTAGGATATTGTGTATGGAGTGGTTGTCCTCATTTCCATTTCAGAAGATTTGTCGCTGATATGCAGGAATGCCTTTGATTTATGCATGTTGATTTTATATCCTGCCACTTTTCTGAATTCATTTATTAGCTCCATTAGTTTCTTTGTAGACCCTTTTGGGACTGCTAGATAGAGAATCATGTGATCTGCAATAGTGATAATTTAAGTACTTCTTTTCCAATTTTTATGCCTTTTATTTCTTTCGTCTGTCTAATTGCTCTGGCCAGTGTTTCGAGAACTATGTTGAACAGAAGTGGTGAGAGAGGGCATCCCTGTCTTGTTCCAGATTTTAGAGAGAATGCCTTCAATTTTTCTCCATTCAGAATGATGCTAGCCTGAGGCTTAGCATAGATTGCTTTTACAATATTGAGGTATGTTCCTCTTATCACTAGTTTTTCTAGAGTGTTGAACATAACAGAATGCTGTACTTTATTGAATGCTTTTTTTGCATCTATCGAGATGATCCTATGGTTCTTATTTTTAAGTCTATTGATGTGGTGAATAACATTTATTGATTTCCGTATATTGAACCAGCCTTGCATCACATGGATGAATTCTACTTGATCAGGATTCACAATTTTTTTGATTTTTTTTGTATCCAATTCGCCAGAATTTTATTGAGGATTTTTTCATGTAGGTTCATTAGAGATATTGGTCTGTAGTTTTCTTTCTTTGAAGTGTCTTTGTCTGCTGTAATAATCAGGGTGATGTTGGCCTCGTAGAATGAATTTGGAAGATCTCCCTCTTTTTCACTTTCTTGAAATACCTTGAAAAATATTGGTATTCGTTCCTCTTTAAAGGTTTTGTTAAACTCTGCTGTATACCTATACAGTCCTGGGCTTTTCTAAGTTGGTAGTGTTTTGATGGTTTCTTCTATTTCCTCAATTGATATTGGTCTGTTTATGTTGCTATATCCTCCTGACTCAATATGGGCAGATCATATGACTTAAGAAATTTATCGATGCCTTCACTATCTTCTATTTTATTGGAGTATAAGGATTCAAAATAATTTCTGATTATCTTCTGTATTTCTGAAATATCTGTTGTGATATTTCTTTTTTAATCCCTTATTCTAGTAATTTGAGTTCTCTCTCTTCTTCTCTTTGTTATCATTTCTAAGGGTCTGTCAATTTTATTTATTTTTTCAAAGAACCAACTTCTACTTTTGTCAAGTTTTTTCAATTGTTTCTTTTGTTTCAATTTCATTAATTTCAGCTTTGATCTTAATTATTTCTTGTCTTCTACTTCATTTGCTGTTGCTTTCATCTTCTTTTTCTAGGATTTTGAGATGAAGTATGAGATCATTTATTTGTTGGTTGTTTCTTTTTTTAAGGAATGAACTCCAAGCAATGAATTTTCCTCTTAGAACTGCTTTCAATGTGTCCCATAGATTCCGGTATGTTGTGTCTGCATTTTCATTTATTTCTAAGAATTTTTAAATTTTTTCCTTGATGTCTTCTATAACCCATTGATCACTCAGTAACCTATTGTTCATTCTCCAAGTGATGCATGATTTTTCCTTCCTTCTTTTATCATTGATTTTTAGTTTCATTCCATTATGATCAGATAATATGCATGGTATTAACTGTACTCCTTTATATTGTTTAAGAGTTGACCTGTGACATAATATATGATCTATTTTTTACAAGGATACATGTGCTGCTGATAAAAAAGGTAACTGGCTTGAAGTTGGGTGTTATATTCTACATATCTCAAATAAGTCTAGGTTATTGAGTTCTATAGTTTCCTTATTCAACTTTTGTTTTGAAGATCTGTCCAGTGGTGAGAGAGGTGTGTTCATGGCTCCCATGATTACTGTATTGTGGTCTATTAGACTATTGAAATTGAGAAGAGTTTCTTTGATGAACATAGCTGCACCATTGAACGGGGAATATATATTAACGATTGCTGTGTCTTGTTGGTGTATGGTTCCCTTGAGCAGTATGTAGTGTCTCTCTTTATCCCTTTTGATTAACTTTGGCTTAAAATCTATTTTATTTGATATGAGTATGGACTCTCCTGCTTGTTTCCGAAGTCCATATGAGTGATATGATTTTTCCCAAAGTTTCACCGTCAGTCTATGTATGCATTTTCCTATCAAATGCGTCCCCTGTAGGCAGCATATTGTTGGGTCTTGTTTTTTGTTCAATTCTACTAGCCAGTGTGTCTTCATTGGTGAGTTTAAGTCATTAACATTTAGGGTTATTATTGAGATATGGGTTGTTCTTCCAGCGATATTTGTTTATTTATGTTCCTAAACATGGTTTGTTTTCCTCTTTGATTATCCCCAGCCTTTACTGTACTCCCTCCCGCTGTTGGTTTTCATTGATATTTTCCATTTCCTCTTCCTGTAATATTTTGCCGAGGATGTTTTGAAGAGATGGTTTTCTAGCTGCAAATTCTTTGCACTTTTGTTTATCGTGGAAGGTTTTAATTTCATCTTCCATCCTGAAGCTTACTTTCGCTGGATACACAATTCTTGGTTGGAACCCATTTTCTTTCAGTGTTTGAAATATGTTATTCCTGGATCTTCTAGCTTTCAGAGTCTGTTTTGAAAGATCAGCTGTTATCCTGATTGGTTTACCCCTAAATGTAATCTGCTTCCTTTCTCTTGTAGCTTTTAAAATTCTCTCCTTTTTCTGTTTGTTGGGCATCTTCATTATAATGTGTCTAGTTGTGGCTCTCTTATGATTTTGCACATTCGGCGTTCTGTAGGCTTCTAGGACTTGGGATTCTTTTTTATTTATCAAGTCTGGGAAGTTATCTCGTATTATTTCATTGAATAGGTTGCTCATTCCTTTTGTTTGAACCTCTATACCTTCCTGTATTCCAATGTCTCTTAAGTTTGGCCTCTTTATGTTATCCCATATTTCTTGGATGTTCTGCTCGTGGTTTCTTAACAGTCTTGCTGAGCTGTCTATGTTCTTTTCAAGTTGAAATACTTTGTCTTCATTGTCTGATGTTCTATGTTCTAAGTGTTCTACTCTGCTGGTAGTATTCTCAATTGAGTTTTTAAGTTGGTTTATTGCTTCCTGCAATTCTAGGATTTCTGTTTGTTTTTACAACCTCTATCTCCCTATATAGTTGATCTTTTGCTTCTTGGATTTGTTTATGTAATTCATTGTCAAAGGGATCTTTAATTGTCTGATTTTGTTGTCTAATGTCTTCCTTGAGACTCCAGATCATCTAAAGCCTGAGTATCCTGAATTCTTTATCTGACATTCCATCTGATGCAGCTATTACCTCTTCTAAAATTGTGTTTATCTGCATTGCTTGTGGTCCTTTCTTTCCTTGTCTTTTCATACTGCTCGCGTTTCTCTCTGCTTGTTGAAACTGTTGTGTTTTTGAAATTTTCCCCCTATATACTTATATTGCTCTTGTATAGTTGAAAAGTCTCCCTTGAAGTAGCGGGGGGCGGCTGTTCTGCTCCTCCAATTGGGGTGATCTATCTACCACGCTGACGGGCTGCTGGGCCTGTTGTGCTGGTTGGTCGCAGGTCTGTCTACAATGCGGGCGCGGGCAGTGGCTCTGCTCTGCCCCTCCTCCATTTGGTGTGACGTGTCTACAACGCCCACGGACCCCTCGGCCTGTTCTGCTGATCCATTGCAGGTCTGCCTACCTTGCAGTTGCGGGCGGCAGCTCTACTCTGCCCTTACTCAAATTGGGATGACGTGTCTACCATGCCGGCAGGACGCTGAGCCTCTTTGCTGGTCGGTCGCAGGTCTGTCTATTTTGTGGGCACGGGCAGTGGATCTGCTCTACCCCTACTCCAAATGGGGTTATGTGTCTGCCGTGCCCGCAGGCCACTTGGCCTGTTTCGCTGTTCGGTTGCCTACGTTGTGGGCGAGGTGGGTCACTCTGCTCTGCCCCTACTCCAATTGGGGTGATGTGACTACCTCGCCGGCGGGTTGCTGGGCTTGTTCTGGGCATGGGTGGTGGCTCTGCTCTGCCCCTATTCCTATTGGGGTGACCTAACAACCATGCTGGTGGGCCGATGGGCTTGTAATGGGCACGGGAGAAGGCTCTGCTCTGCCACTACTCCAATAGGGGTGCCGTGTCTACCACACCGGCGGGTCGTTGGGCCTGTCCTGGGCATAGGCTGTGGCTCTGCTCTGCCCCTACTCCAATTGGGTTGACGTGACTACCAAGCCTGCTGGTCGATGGGCCTGTTCCGGGCACGGGCGGCGGCTCTGCTCTGTCCCTACTCCAATTGGGATGACGTGACTACCACGCCTGCGGGTCGCTGGGCCAGTGCTGGGCGTGAGCGTGTCTCTGCTCTGTCCCTCTAGCTTGAAGACAGAGTGAGAGAGACTCGGGTGTTTGTGACTCACTTTTTTAACCAGGAGACCAACTGTTTCTCTCACCGCTGGTATCGATGAAGTTATCTCCTCCGCCACTTTGTGATGACTTCAGATCTCTAACATGTTGGTATCCCATGCGAATGGCAGCATTTTGTTCCCTTTGCCAGATGAACAAAGCAATGGGTGAGTCCTGACCGGCCCTCACAAGCCCCGTCTCAATCCTGTTGCCACTGCCTATGAAGGCTCGGTAGGTATTTACCTCCAAAGTATTCAGCAAGACCTAGACCGAGAAGCAGTTTCCGCAGGTTCTTTAGCCCTGGGCCTGATCAGTTCCAGGAGCCAGAATTCGGCCGCTCTGGGCTTGGTGTATGTTCTGATAGGAGCAGGCCTGAGTAATTTGTCTCCGAGACACAGGCGAATGACAGCCTGAGATTACCTGTTCTATAGCTGAATGAGCTGCTATCAGTTGAAAACAGGAATGGTGACGTCAGCTCTCCAAGATGGTGGCCCCTGGCTTCCTCTGTGGTCTGACTGGTGTGGAAAACCGAATTGGACCGTGTATTTCCCTGGTCTCAAACCCAGAATTCAGCAATGAGCACAGTGATTGTACAGATGGCAGGAGCCCACAGAATCTGCACCACTGAATATTTGTGTTGCTATCTCATTGCTTCCCAGCACACGCCACAGACTCTACCCGCAGGGCGATTTGCTGAATAAGCAGCATGATGCTCCATGCAGACAAATCACTCACGTTTGAGCCCCGTAGCTGATCCTCGTGAGATGGAAATACTTCCACTAGGTTTAGGACCACCCAAATTTTGCTGGAAATTCGTCATTCTCCTGCACAGTGACGCTGTACATGGGGTTGATGCACTCCTTTCGCTGTCATCATATGATCCCCTGAAGTTAGTTTTCAGTACTAGGAAACAAATATGTATTTCAGGTGGATGAGTATTTCTGAGAATAAACTTGTGAAAAGTTGATTATACATCCACATACATAAATATGAATGAATTTAGGGAGTGTATAATCAGACAAATACATTTCATATTTTGAAAAATTTGGAGAGTGAAAACATATATATATATATATATATATATATACACACACACACACACACAGACATTAAAAAGTAGCATTATGTATGCCAATTGAAATTCACCATGAAAAATATATCATCCAGAGATCCAAAAATATTCATTTTCCTTTCATTTTCCTGAACATCAATTTATGTTGTACAACTAGAAAACTGACCCATATGTTGAAATTTCAGTTCCAACAGCGTTTAGTAGGAGTGATCTTTTCTTACAATTTGTATCTGCCAAGTCAGCCACCTCACAAAATGTACGTGTGATACCAGGTATAATTCAATATGTGCATAAAAAATACATGTGCTGAATAGGCTACAGAGAAAGGGAGACAGTTATTCACATATTTGTTAACTTTTAAAACACATGGAGAACTATTTCAATTAAAATTGGCTTGATTTATAACACCTACCATTTATCATACGAAAGGCAAATCCAACTATACACCATGCCTCCTGTGAACCTCTTGTATTTCTATTTTGTCTGGGTTATTTTTCTGCATCATATTAAGATTATAAGTAAAAGTCTAGAAGGAAATTTGTTAGTGTCAGGGATTCAGTATTTCTAATGGAAAATTGGAAAATGTATCCAATGTGTATGCAAATATGTGCTACATAAAAATCTTTCCACTCTCATTCAGAACAATACCTTGGCATTACCTTCGCCCCATGTAAGACACAATTAGAGGAGAAGAGTTAGAAAATCTGTGAATACATATCTGGAATAGAAAATGCTCAGGAGTTCACAAATTTGGAGGTGGTAGAGGAGTTTCCAAAAGTAAGGGACAGGGTAAACACTCCACAAACATGAAGCTCTGCCGGCCCAACATCTGGAGAAACTACCTCTGAGGTTGGGCACTTGAAATATATTTTGTTGTCAGGAGCATTAGCTTCCTTTGTAGTGAGACCATCAAAGCTGGGTCTGCATCTATGTGACATGGATGACATGGTTTCTTATTTTCCAATGAACATGAGGCAGCAGTGCTGAATTTTCTCTGTGTAGGTAAACTGTGGCCACTCAGGGCAAGTGTCTCCTCATGTGGACTGTGAAGCCATTTGGTCATCCTCCACTCTTCATGGTGTTTCTTGCTGTTGCACTAGGAGTGTGGTATTTGCTTCATGAAATAAAAAGCGTTCACCTGGGACACAGTGCTGTAGGAAATTCTGTCAGTTGTGGTGGGTCGGGTTCTGTTGGAGAATGCACCAACCAGGCTTCTATCCCACATAGCTTGCTCCATTGACCATAGCAACCTGATTCTGAACATTGCCCTAAAACCTCTCCATATAACAAGATGCTTTTACATATAAGGGTCTACTGGCTGCAAAATGTCAGTCACAAGATATTTGGACACCAATGGCAGATAAACATGGCAACACCAGAGATTTTTTATCACACACCTGCCCACCACGGCTCTAGGAACACTACTCAGCAGGCTCCAACTTACTGGCATCTCTGTTATACACCATTTTCATGTAAACCAGTCAATAAAGGCATTGTCTTGTATTCTCATGATCAGCTAGAGGACATCCAAAGGTTCTCCTGTGACACCTAGTCTTGGGAATTTCAAAAATTTCATGGTTTTTATCTGGCCAATTTTCAAGGATGAAGTTGGAGGCACTGTGGGTTTCAATTCATTCATTAACCATTAAATGTTGAGTAAGCTCATTTCAATGAAAGCTCTGGAGAACTCTCAGAGGCAAGGCTTCCCAAAGGGTGGCCAAAAGGTCACATGAAGCCAGGCCCATTGAGGTCTACAATATGAGGTCCATGAGCCTTTGACTCTCAACTATGGCTGCCAAGTCTTTCAGAAGAAAATCATGTGATATCCTGGCTGAGATTCCCTTTGCTCTGTGGAAAGCCACCTTGGGCCTAGATCTCACTTTCCAAGGGCGACTCTCATGCATGGCCTTCTAAAATCCCAACACAATTCATGGCAATACTTCTCTGAGGTCAATTCCAGATCTCAGTCTCTATGTTGAATCACACAAGAGTTCAAGCCCAGGTGGACCCAGTCTTCTCTTCCTACCGCCATACAAATGTTCACAGCTAAAACCAAAACACCCCAACATGGCCCTCATCTTCTTCCATGTAGACACTCATCATAACCTCCGGCTGGAGGTTTCCAGGAGCTACACAGCCCACGTCCGTGTCCAAAATAAGCTCCCTTGCCCCTCATTTGCCTAAAATCAGGGTGGCCTGGAATCCCTTCCTGTGAAACAGAAGTGAAAAAATAGGCCTGCCCTTAATACTGCTCTGCATCTCCAACTTGAGGCCTACTGAGTGTGGCATTTAGATTCTTTATGTGAATTCATTTTTTTGGTTGTTGTTGTACTTTAACGTTTTAAAATGTTTTCATTTTAAAAATATTTTTATTTTATTATTATTATTATTATTTTAAATTTTAATATTCATTTTTTAAGTGATCATTATTTTTAAATTTTTTTCTTTCTTTCTTTCTTTCTTTTCTATTTTTTTCTTTTGTCTTATCGTTTCTTTTCAATTTTCTTATTTCCCCTTCCTTTAATTCTACCTGCCTACTCTCATTCTCTTTAGTGACTTCTTCCCTTTCCTTCTAATATCTTTCCTCCCAAGCATCAAATAAAATTATAAGAGTAAACAGTAACTCAGCAGTGAAACAGAGCAAGAAGTAACATGAGCAGCACAAAAAATCAAGGAAGAAAATAAGTACAAACAATGAAGGACAGCCTAAATATTCAGGAGGACCTATAGTCATCAGAAAAATGGTCATATAAAGAACTCAAGGAATACCTTAGACAGATGGAATGGAAACTTAAAGAGGATACGAGACAGCAAATCCAAACAGTGAAAGAACACATTGAAAATGAATTACATAAACAGATAAAAGAAGAAGTTATGAATCTTTATCAGGAGATAGAGATTATAAAAAAATCAAACAATAATTCTAGAAATGAAGGAAACGATAAACCAAATTAAAAAGTCAATTAAAAGTATCACTAACACTGTGGAGCAAGTAGAAGACAGAATGTTCGATAATGAAGACAAAATATATCATCTTGAAATGAATCTAGCCAACACAGAAAGGCTGGTAAAAAATCATGAGTAAAACATCCAAGAGATATGGGATAACATAAAAAATCAAATTTATGAGTCATCTGGATAGGTACACAGATTCAAACCAATGAAATGAGTAATCTATTGAATGAAATAATTACAGAAATATTTCCAGAAATACAAAGTAAACGGATATACAAATTGGACATGCTTACAGGACACCGAGCACACAAAATCACAGTAGATCAACACCAAGACACATCGTTATGAAGATATCCAATATACAAAACAAAGAGAAAATATTAAAAGCTCTGAGAGAAAGGAGGAAGATTACATTAAGGGGTAAACCAATAAGGTTGAGAAGGGATTTTTCATCACAGTCGCTGAAAGCGAGAAGATCCTTGAACAACGTATTTCAAACACTGAAAGACAATGAATGCTAACCAAAAATTCTGTATCCAGCAAAATTAAGCTTCAGGTATGACAATGAAATAAAAATATTTCATGATAAACAAAAGCTAAAAGAATTTGTAGCCATAAAAGCAGCATTGCAAAGCATCTTGAGCAAAACAATACACGAAGAAGAAATGAAAATCAACAACCAAAACCATCAGTGGGAAGTGCCTCAGTAATGACAGAGGGTGGGGGAAAATCTAATCATGGAGAAACAAACTAAATTAAAAAAAAAAAGAAGAATCATCAATTATGGGTGGCAGTACAAACCATATATTAATAGTGACTCTAAATGTTAATGGCTTAAACTCTCCAATAACGCGACATAGGCTGGTAACTTGGATTAAAAACGAATCCAACAATATGTTGCCTCCAGGAGACACATCGGAATGGAAAAGACATACAGGCTGAAGGTGCAGTTTTGGAAAAAATATACCATGCAATGGTCCTCGTAAGCAACCTGGGGTGGCCATCCTCATATCGAATAAAATCGACTTCAAGACTAATTTAATCAAAAGGGATAAGAAAGGACATTATATACTGTTAAAAGGAACCATTCACCAACAAAACATAAAAAATATCAATATTTATGCACCAAATAATGGTGCTGCAACGTTCAAAAAACAAATTCTCCTCAAGTTCCAGAATGAAATAGACCACAACACAATAATTATGGGAGACTTCAACACACCTCTCTCACCATTGGACAGATCCTCCAAACAAAAGTTGAATAAAGAAAGTATAGAACTCAAAATCACAATCAATAACCTACATGTAACTGACATATATAGAATATATCAACCATCATGAAGTGGATATACTTTTTTCTCAGTAGCACGTGGATCCTTCTCAAAAATAGACCATATATTATGCCATAGGGCAACCCTCAGTAAATATAAAGGTGTGGAGATAATACCATGCATTTTATCTGATCATAATGGAATGAAACTGGAAATCAATGATAAAAGAAGGAAGGAAAAATCCTACATCACATGGAAAATGAACAATATGTTACTGAATGATCAGTGGGTTAGAGAAGATATAAAGGAGGAAATCAAAAAATTCTTAGAGATACATGAAAATACAGACGCAACATATCGGAATCTATGGGACACAATGAAAGCAGTTTTAAGAGGGAAATTCATTGCCTGGAGGTCATTCCTGAAAAAAAGTAAAACCGAACAAATAAATGAGCTCACACTTTAACTCAAAGCCCTAGAAAAGGAAGAGCAAAACAACAGAAAATGTAGCAGAAGGCAAGAAATAATTAAAATCAGAGCAGAAATCAACGAAATTGAAACAAAAGAAACTATTGAAAAAATTAACAAAACTAAAAGGTGGTTCTTCGAAAAAATATATATGTTCGACAGACCCTTAGCCATGCTAATGAAGAGAAGAAGAGAGAGAACTCAAATTACTAACATATGGGATGAAAAAGGCTATATTACAACAGATACTTCCGAAATACAGAAGACAATTAGAAATTATTTGGAAAACCTATATTCCAATAAAATAGAATATAGTGAAGACATCAACAAATTTCTCAAGTCATATGATTTGCCCAGACTGAGTCAGGAGGATACACACAATTTAAACAGACCAATGTCAATGGATGAAACAGAAGAAGCAATCAAAAGACTACCAACCAAGAAAAGCCCAGGAACGGATGGCTATTCAGCGGAGTTTTACAAAACATTTAAAGAAGATTTAATACCAATACTTTTCAAGTTATTTCAGGATAGAGAAAAAGAGGGAGCTCTGCCAAATTCATTCTATGAGGCCAACATCACGCTAATTCCGAAATCAGAAAAAGACACCTCAAAGAAAGAAAACTACAGACCAATATATCTGATGAACCTTCATGCAAAAATCCTCAATAAAATTCTGGCGAATCGAATACAAAGGCACATCAAAAAAATTATGCAACATGATCAAGTAGGATTCATCCCTGGGATGCAACGATGGTTCAATATACGGAAATCAATAAATGTTATTCACCACATCAATAGACTTAAAGATAAGAACCATATGATCATCTCGTTAGAAGCAAAAAAAGCACTTGACAAAGTACAGCATCCCTTTATGTTCAAAACATTAGAAAAACTAGGGATAACAGGAAATTACCTCGACATTGTAAAAGCTATCTATGCAAAGCCTCAGCTAGCATCATTATGAATGCAGAAAAATTGAAGGCATTTCCTCTAAAATCTGGAACAAGACAGGGATACCCTCTCTCACCACTTCTATTCCATATAGTTCTCAAAACACTGGCCAGAGCAATTAGACAGACTAAAGAAATAAAAGGCATAAAAATAGGAAAATAAGAACGTAAATTATCACTATTTTCGGGTGACATTATTCTAAACATAGAAGACACAAAAGGGTCTACAAAAACTACTAGAACTAAAAAATGAATGACCTGCGACCCACTGGCAGGTCAGGCCCAGAACCTGCGGAGGGGCACTGTTGCCCCACGCACCTGTAAGGTAGGCGGTACCGTGACCACTGACAAAACAGGCCCAGTGGCCCGTCTGACACATCACCCCGGTTGGAGGAGGGGCAGGGCAGCCACCAGCGCCTGTTAGGTAGACAGACCTGCAAACGACAGACAGAACAGGCCTAGAAGCCAGCGGAGGGGCAGAGCCGCTGCTCACGCCTGCAAGATAGGCGGACCTGTGACCACCGAAAGAACAGGCCCACCGAAAGTACAGGCACAGCGACCTGCCGGCGTGGTAGGCACATTGCCCCAATTGGAGGAGGGGCAGAACCACCGCCAAAGCCTGCGAGGGAAACTTTGCAACTATACAAGAGCAATATAAATATATAGGGGGAAAAATCAATAACACAACAGTTTCACCAAGCAGAAAGAAACGTGATCAGTATGAAAAGAAAAGAAAGGACCACAAGCAATGCAGGTCAACTCAACTTTAGAAGAGGTAATATCTGCAGCAGATGGAATGTCAGATAAAGAATTCAGGATATACATGCTTCAGATAATCTGGAGTCTCAAGGAAGACATTAGACAGCAAAATCAGACAATGAAAGACCACTTCAACCACTTCAAAAATGAATTACATAAACAAATCCAAGAAGCAAAAGATCAATTATACAGGGAGATCGAGGTTATAAAAAACAAACAAACAGAAATCCTGGAAATGCAGGAAACAATAAACCAACTTAAAAACTCAATTGAGAATACTACCAGCAGAGTAGAACACTTAGAAGATAGAACATCAGACAATGAAGACAAAGTATTTCAACTGGAGAAGAACATAGACAGCTCAGCAAAGCTGTTAAGAAACCATGAGCAGAACATTCAAGAATATGGGATAACATAAAGAGACCAAACTTAAGAGTCATTGGGATACAGGAAGGTATAGAGGTCCAAACAAAAGGAATGAGCAATCTATTCAATGAAATAATATGAGAAAACTTCCCAGACTTGAAGAATGAGACAGAATCCCAAGTCCTAGAAGCCTACAGGATGCCGAATGTGCAAAATCATAAGAGATCCACACCTAAACACATTATAATGAAGATGCCCAACATACAGAATAAGGAGAGAATTTTAAAAGCTACAAGAGAAAGGAAGCAGATTACATTTAGGGGTAAACCAATCAGGATAACAGCTGATCTTTCAACACAGACTCTGAAACCTAGAAGATCCTGGAATAACATATTTCAAACACTGAAAGAAAATGGGTTCCAACCAAGAATTGTGTATCCAGCAAAATTAAGCTTCAGTATGGAAGACGAAATTAAAACCTTCCACGATAAACAAAAGTGAAATGAATTTGCAGCTAGAAAACCATCTCTTCAAAACATCATCGGCAAAATATTACAGGAAGAGGAAATGGAAAATATCAATGAAAACCAACAGCGGGAGGGAGTACAGTAAAGGCTGGGGATAATCAAAGAGGAAAACAAACCATGTTTAGGAACATAAATAAACAAATATCGCTGGAATAACAACCCATATCTCAAAAATAACCCTAAATGTTAATGGCTTAAACTCACCAATTAAGAGACACAGGCTAGTAGAATGGATCACAAAACAAGACCCAACAATATGCTGCCTTCAGGAGACGCATTTGATAGGAAAATGCATACATAGACTGACGGTGAAAGTTTGGGAAAAATCATATCACTCATATGGACTTTGGAAACAAGCAGGAGTGTCCATACTCATATCATATAAAATAGATTTCAAGCCAAAGTTAATCAAAAGGGATGAAGAGGGACACTACATACAGCTCAAGGGAACCATACACCAACAAAACATCACAATCATAAATATATATGCCCTAAACAATGGTGCAGCTATGTTCATCAAACAAACTCTTCTCAAGTTCAAGAGTCTAATAGACCACCATACAATAATTATGGGAGACTTCAACACACCTCTCTCACCACTGGATAGATCTTCCAAAGAAAAGTTGAATAAGGAAACTATAGAACTCAATAACATAATTAATAACCTGGACTTAATTGACATATATAGAATATACCACCCAAGATCAAGCAGTTACACTTTTTCTCAGCAGCACATGGATCCTTCTCAAAAATAGATTTTATATTATGTCACAGGGCAACTCTTAGACAATATAAAGGAGTAGAGATAATACCATGCATCTTATCTGAACATAATGGAATGAAATTGAAAATCAACGATAAAAGAAGTAAGGAAAAATCATGCATCACTTGGAGAATGAAAAATAGGTTACCGAATGATCAATGGGTTATAGAAGACATCAAGGAGGAAATTGAAAAATTCTTAGAGATAAATGAAAACACAGACACAACATGTCGGAATCTATGGGACACATTGAAAGCAGTTCTAAAAGGAAAATTTATTGCTTGGAGTTCAATCCTTAAAAAAAGAAAAAAAACAACAAATAAATGATCTAATACTTCAACTCAAAGTCCTACAAAAAGAAGAGCAAAACAACGGCAAAAAAGTAGAAGACAAGAAATAATTAAAATCAGAGCTGAAATTAATGAAATCGAAACAAAAGAAACAATTGAAAAAATTGACAAAACTAAAAGTTGGTTGTTTGAAAAAATAAATAAAATTGACAGACCCTCAGCCACGCTAACGAAGAGAAGAAGAGAGAGAACTCAAATTACTAGCATACGGGATGAAAAAGGCAATATCACAACAGACACTTCAGAAATACAGAAGATTATCAGAAATTATTTTGAATCCTTATACTCCAATAAAATAGAAGATAGTGAAGGCATCGATAATTTTCTTAAGTCATATGATTTGCCCAGATTGAGTCAGGAGGATATTGACAACCTAAACAGACCAATATCAATTGAGGAAATAGAAGAAACCATCAAAAGACTACCAACTAAGAAAAGCCCAGGACCGGATGGGTATACAGCAGAGTTTTACAAAACCTTTAAAGAGGAACTAATACCAATACTTTTCAAGCTATTTCAGGAAAATGAAAAAGAGGGAGAACTTCCAAATTCATTCTAAGAGGCCAACATCGCCCTGATTCCTAAACCAGACAAAGACACTCCAAAGAAAGAAAACTACAGACCAATATCTCTAATGAACCTAGATGCAAAAATCCTCAATAAACTTCTGGCGAACCGGATACAAAAACATATCAAAAAAATTGTGCACCATCATCAGGTAGGATTTATCCATGGGATGCAAGGTTGGTTCAATATACGGAAATCAATTAATGTTATTCACCACATCAATAGGCTTAAAAATAAGAACCATATGATCATCTCGATAGATGCGGAAAAAGCATTCGACAAAGTACAGCATCCCTTTATGTTCAAAACTCTAGAAAAACTAGGGATAACAGGAACATACCTCAATATTGTAAAAGCAATCTATGCTAAGCCTCAGGCTAGCATCATTCTGAATGGAGAAAAACTGAAGGCATTCCCTCTAAAATCTAGAACAAGGCAGGGATGCCCTCTCTCACCACTTCTGTTCAACATAGTTCTCGAATCACTGGCCAGAGCAATTAGACGAAAGAAATTAAAGTCATAAAAATAGGAAAAGAAGAACTCAAATTATCACTATTTGCAGATGACATGATTCTATACCTAGCAGAGCCAAAAGGGTCTACAAAGAAAGTATTAGAGCTAATAAATGAATTCAGCAAAGTGGCCGGATATAAAATCAACACGCATAAATCAAAGGCATTCCTGTATATCAGCGACAAATCCTCTGAAATGGAAATGAGGACAAGCACCCCATTCACAATATCCTCAGAAAAAATAAAATACATGGGAATCAACCTAACAAAAGAGGTGTAAGACTTATACATTCAAAACTACAGAACCCTAAACAGAGAATTGAAGAAGATCTTAGAAGATGGAAAAATATACCCTGTTCATGGATAGGTAGAACTAACATCAACAAAATGGCCATATTACCAAAAGTTCTCAATAGGTTTAATGCAATGCCAATCAAAATCCCAATGGCATTTCTTGTAGAAATAGAGAAAGCAATCATGAAATTCATATGGAAAAATAAAAGGCCCAGAATAGCAAAAACATTGCTAAGCAGGAAGTGTGAATCAGGCGGTATAGCTATACCAGACTTCAAACTATACTACAGAGCAATAGTAACAAAAATAGCATGGTACTGGTACCAAAACAGGCGGGTGGACCAATGGTAAAGAATAGAGGACACAGAAACCAATCCACAAAACTACAACTATCTTATATTCGATAAAGGGGCTAAAAGCATGCAATGGAAGAAGGCTAGCATCTTCAACAAATGGTGTTGCGAAAACTGGAAATCCATATGCAACAAATTGAAACTGAATCCCTTTCTCTCGCCATGCACAAAAGTTAACTCAAAGTGGATCTAGGAACTTGATATCAAATCAGAGACATGGCGTCTGATAGAAGAAAAAGTTGGCTATGATCTACATACTGTGGGGTCGGGCTCCAAATTCCTCAATAGGACACCCATAGCACAAGAGTTAATAACTAGAATCAACAAATGGGACTTACTCAAACTAAAAAGATTTTCTCTGCAAAAGAAACAATAAGAGAGGTAAATATTGAGCCTACGTCCTGGGAACAAATCTTTACTCCTCACACTTCAGACAAAGCCCTAATATTCAGAATATACAAAGAACTAAAAAAATTAGACAATGAGATAACAAATAACCCAATCAACAAATGGGCCAAGGACCTGAACAGAAATTTCTCAGAGGAGGACATACAATCAATCAACAAGTATATGAAAAAATGCTCACCATCTCTAGCAGTCAGAGAAATGCAAATCAAAACCACCCTAAGATACCATCTCACTCCAGCAAGATTGAAAGCCATTAGGAAGTCAAACAACAACAAGTGCTGGCGAGGATGTCGGGAAAAGGGTACTCTAGTACATTACTGGTGGGACTGCAAATTGGTGCACCCAATTTGGAAAGCAGTAAGGAGATTTCTTGGAAAGCTTGGAATGGAACCACCATTTGATCCAGCTATTCCCCTACTCGGTCTATTCCCTAAAGACCTAAAAAGAGCACACTATAGGGACACTGCTACATCCATGTTCATAGCAGCACAATTCACAATAGCAAGACTGTGGAACCAAACTAGATGCCCTTCAATAGAAGAATGGATAAAAATATTGTGGCATTTATACACAATGGAGTATTACTCTACATTAAGAAATGACATAATCATAGAATTTGGAGGGAAATGGATGGCATAAGAGCAGGTTATGCTAAGTGAAGCTAGCCAATCCCTTAAAAACAAATGCCAAATGTCTTCTTTGATATAAGGAGAGTAACTAAGAACAGAGTAGGGACGAAGAGCATGAGAAGAAGATTAACATTAAACAGGGATGAGAGGTGGGAGGGAAAGGGAGAGAGAAGGGAAATTGCATGTAAATGGAAGGAGACCTTCAGGGGTATAGAAAATTACATACAAGAGGAAGTGAGGGGAAAGGAGGAAAAATATAAGGGGGAGAAATGAATTACAGTAGAGGGGGTAGAGAGAGAAGAGGGGAGGGGAGGGGAAGGGGGGATAGTAGAGGATAGGAAAGGCAGAAGAATACAACAGTCACCAGAATGGCAATATGTATATCAATGGTTGTGCAATTGATGTGATTCTGCAATCTGTATATGGGGTAAAAATGGGAGCTCATATCCCATTTGAATCAAAGTGTGAAATATGATATATCAAGAACTATGTAATGTTTTGAACAACCTACAATAAAATTAATTAAAAGAAACAAATTAAAACAACAACAACAAAAAAAACAGCATGGTACTGGTACCAAAACAGGCGGGTGGACCAATGGTACAGAATGGAGGACACAGAGACTAATCCAAAAAGCTACAACTATCTTATATTTGAAAAAGGAGCTAAAAGCATGCAATGGAGGAAATATAGTATCTTCAACAAATGGTGTTGGGAAAAATGGAAATCCATATGCAACAAAATGATACTGAATTACTTTCTGTCGCCATGCACAAAAGTTAACTCATAGTGGATCAAGGTGCTAGATATCAAATCAGAGACTCTGTGTCTGATAGAAGAAAAAGTTGGCTCTGATCTACATATTATGGGGTTGGGCTCCAAATTCCTTTATAGGACACCCATAGCACAAGAGTTAATAACGAGAATCAACAAATGGGACTACTTAAACTGAAAAGTTTTTTCTCAGCAAGAGAAAGAATAAGAGAGGTAAATAAGGAGCATACATTATGGGAACAAATTTTTACTCCTCACACTTCAGATAGAGCCCTAATATCCAGAATATACAAAGAACTCAAAAAAAATAGACAATAAGATAACAAATAACCCAATTAAAAAAATGGGTCAAGGACTTGAACAGACACTTCTCAGAGGAGGACATACAATCAATCAACAAGTACATAAAAAATGCTCACCATTTCTAGCAGTCTGAGAAATTCAAATCGAAATCACCCTAAGATACCATCTCACTCCAGTAAATTGGCAGCCATTATGAAGTCAAACAACAAGTGCTGGCAAGGATGTGGGGTAAAAGATACTCTTGTACATTGCTGGTGGGACTGTAAACTGGTGTGGCCAATTTGGAAAGCAGTATGGAGATTCCTGGGAAAGCTGTGAATGGAACCACAATTTGACTCAGCTATTGCCCTTCTCGGACTATTCCCTGAAGACCTTAAAAGAGAGTAATACAGGGATACTACTACATCGATTTTCATAGCAGTACAATTCACAACTGAAACAATGTGGATCCAACCCAGATGCCCTTCAATAGATGAATGGATAAAAAACATGTGGCATTTATACACTATGAAGTATTACGCAGCACTAACAAATGACAAAATCATAAAATTTGCAGAAAAATGATGGCACTGGAGAAGATTATGCTTAGTGAAAATAGCCAATCCCTAAAAAATAAATACCAAATGTCTTCTTTGATATAATGAGAGCAACTAAGAACAGAGCAGGGAGCAATAGCAGGAAGAAAAGATTAACTTTAAACAGAGACATGAGGTGGGAGGGTAAGTAAGAGAAAAGGGAAATTGCATGGTAATGGAGGGAGACCCTCATTGTTACACAAAATTACATATCGTTGTGAGTGGAATGGGAAAATAAACATGGAGTGAAATGAATTACAGTAGATGGGGGAAAAAGAGAAGATAGGAAGGGAGGGGGGGGAGATAGTAGAGTATAGGAAAGGTAGCAGAATACAACAGTAACTAATAGGGCATTATGTAAAAATGTGGATGTGTAACCGATGTGATTCTGTAATCTCTATTTGGGGTAAAAATGGGAGTTCATAAGCCACTTGAATCTAATGTAAGAAATATTATATGTCAAGAGATTTGTAATGTTTTGAGCAACCAATAAAAGAAAAAAAGTAGCAATATATATGCCAATCAAAATTCATCATGAAATATATATAATCCACATATCGAAAAATATTCATTTTACTGAACATGGATTAATGTATAATGATATTCAACTAGGAAGCTCACTCATAGGTTGAATTTTCAGTTCCAACAGCATTTAGGAGGAGTGAACCTTTAGCACAATTTGCATCTGCCAATTCAGTTACCTCACAAGTATGTACGTGTGGTACCAGGTAGAATTCTATATGTGCATATAAAAATACATGTGCTGAATAGGCTACAGAGAAAGGGAGACAGGAATTCACATATTTTTTAATTTTAAAAACACATGTAGAACTATTTCAACAAAAAAAATTGACTAGATTTATAACTCCTACCCTATATAATGCAAAAACCAATTGTAACAATACACCATGCCTCCTCGGAACTGCTTGTATTTCTATTCTGTTTGGGTTATTTTTCACCATCATATTAGAATTATAAGTCAGAGTATAGTAGGGTATGTGTTAGTTTCAGGGCTTCAGTATTTCAAATAGAAAATTGAAAAATGAATCGAATGTGTATGTAAATATGTGTTACACAAAAACCTTTCCACTCACATTCAGAACAATGCCTTGATATTAGCTTGGCCCCAAGTAAGACACAATTAGAGTAGAAAAGTGTGAAAATCTGTGAATACATATCTGGAATGGAATATGCTCGGGAGTTCACAACCTTGGAGGTGGTAGAGGAGTTTCCAAAAGTAAAGAACAGGGTAAACACTCCACAAACATGGAGCTCTGCTGGCCTAAGACTTCTTGGGAAACTGCCTCTGAGGTTGGGCACTTGAAATATATGTTGTTGTCATGAGCTTTAACTTCCTTTGTAGTGAGACCATCAAAGATGGGTCTGCATCTATGTGACCTGGAAGACATGGTTTCTTATATTCCAACGACCATGAGGCAGCAGTGCTGAATTCTCTCTTTGTAGGTAAACTGTGGCCACTGGAGGCTAAGTGTCTCCTCGTGTGGACTCTGAAGACATTTGGTCATCCTCCACTTTTCGTGGTGTTTCTTGCTGCTGCACTGGAATTTGGTATTTGCTTCACCAAATACAAGGAGTTCTACTAGAATACAGTGCTGGAGGGAGTTCTGTCACGTGTGGTGGGTCAGGGTCTGCAGGAGAATGCACCAACCATGCTTCTATCCAACATAGCTTGCCCCAATAACCATAGTTAACTGATTCTGAACATTGCCCTGAAACCTCTCCATATAAAAAATGCCTTTACATATAAGTGTCTGATTTCTGCACTATGTCAGTCATAATCCATTTGGAAGCCAATGGCCAATCCACATGGCCCCACCATGGTGTTTTATCACACACCTGCCCACCACTGCTCTAGGCCCACTACTCAGCAGGATACTAATTACTGGCATCTCTGTTCTACACCATTTACATAAAACCCAGTAAAACAAGGCATTCTCTGGTATACACATGATCAACCACAGGACTTCCAAAGTTTCTCCAGTGCCACCTGGTCATGGGAATTTCAAAAATTTCATGGTATTTATCTAGCCATTTTTCAAAGATTAAGTTGGAGGCACTGTGGGTTTCAAATCATTCAGGAACCATTAAGTGTTGAGAAAGCTCATTTCAATGAAAGCTTTGGAGAACACTCACAGGCAAGGCTTCTCAAAGAGTTGCCAAAAGGTCACATGAAGCCAGGCAAATTGAGGTCTACAATGTGAGGTCCATGTGTGTTTTGACTCTCAACTATACCTGCCAATCTTTCAGAATAAAATCATGTGATATCCTGCCTGAGATTCCCATTGTTTTGTGGAAAGACACCCTGGGCCTAGATCTCAGTTTTCATGGGTGAGTCTCATGCATGGCCTTCTAAAATCTAAACATGATTCATGGCAATAATTCTCTGAGTTCAGTTCTAGAACTCAGTCTCTAAGGGGAATCACACCAGAGTTCAAGCTCAGGTGGACCCAGTCATTCTTTCCAACCACCACAAAAATGACCACAATTAAAATCAAAACACTCCCACAGGGCCCTCATCTTCTTCCATAAAGACACTCATCATAACCTCTGGCTGGAGATTTCTATGAGGGGCACAGCCTAAGAAAGTGTCCAAAATAAGCTCACTTGCCCCTCATTTGCCTAAAATCATGGTGGCCTGGACACTCCTCCTGTGAACCAGGAGTGATCAAATATTCCTGCTGTTAAAGTGTTCCGCTTCTCCAATTTGAGGCCTACTGGCTGTGAGGTATGGATTCTTTAAGTGATTTGGAGTCATGAGAAAATCTAAGCAAATATGGGCTAGCCTCTGCAGGGATTTGAAGAACTCATTTAATCCAAAGGATCCCTATTCTCACTTGATGGAGGTCAGGAACCTAAAACAAGAAGGCAAAAAAATTCATCCACAATGACTTCTCTTTTGGCCATTTCGGTTTGGGAAGCACATGGGATTTTTATTCATATCCATTGGGTACTGAGAATCTAAGTCACAGCCTCACACAAGGACCAGAGACTGATTCAGACACATCCCATTCCAAAGCAATTAAGCAAAGAGCCACAGGTGAAGCCCATTCATTTCCATATGAAAACAGTTTTCTTCAGGCTTCACAAAGGGTTGGCATGAGGCAAAGACCTTCCTGACATTCAGGGTAATTGAATCAGAAGTAAGCAAATGGCCCAAGAAGGGTTTCTTCACTGAGACTTTACTGGTCACACTGATATCTGAGTTTTCTGAGATGCTCTCATTCTCTTCAGCTATCCAGTACATGGCCATGTCACAGAGCCTTGTGGTGTTACATATCTGGGACACAAAACCATGAGCGTATTCTGTAGAGTGGCCAGAATTCACGAAGAAAAGAGTAACTTAAGAAGACAGTAGGTGTTGCCCATCCATAAGGCAAAGTGAAGTCCATTAATCAATTGGGCAGTATTAATGTGGGGAAGCTTTCTACTAGAGAAAACAAGTCCATTGATGCATTCTCTTTTCTAATGTCTACAACCACAGATACAGTGGGATACACAGACATAGAAACCCTCACAATGTCAAAGGACTTACTAGAAACAGTCCACTCCACACCAAAAAAAACGCCTTTCCTACCTATTCTCAGAACATGAGAAAAAAACCACAAACTCACACCCACAACGGCAAAGCCACCTCCTTCCCCCAAGTAGGTATTTGACTATCCAGAGTGTCTTCTTACTGGTGGGTCATATTATGTTCCGACGAAATGGCCTGTCCTGTCTCAGATCTGGTCTCCTTGGCCAACTCTGTGAAGTTGTCAGGAGACAGCGGTGAGCCACTACCTGCTTTCTCAGGGAAGGTACCTCTTCAGAGATCTGCTGGCATTTGGCCATCCTCACATCAGTAGGTACCAAGAAAGACTGACTCTGTTCTTGGGAAAAGCAAACAAGATAGCCCAATGGGACTAGGACTGGGTCTGGCTCTGGGTGCCTGGCTTCCTGGATCCCAAGTTCAGAGAATTCCATCACCAAGGAAGTGAGAAGAGGTCACTTCCTTCAGGAACTGAATGAGGTCACTGCCTTGAAAACCACTTTGTCCTAACAGTTGCTTCCAAGGTTCCCATGAGATGAAGGCTGCCCCAACATCCTGTGACACATTCAGAAGTTAGAATGGAATATCAACCTTAGGCACCCGGGAACAGCTCTCCACACAGGCCTGGTTTCTTCCAACTTCTCTACAATAAGAAGAGAGAGGCTGATTTAGACCCATCAATTCATCCTGACCAGGTTGTTTTCCATGGAAGATTTCTATTGCTCTCTCAGGTCCTACATAGCTGCATAAATCTTCTCCAAGGATCATTTCTCCATGGATCTTTGAGGTTCTCAGAAGGTGGAAGATCACCTACATTCCTATATTGTAAGACCAACTCTGCCCTGCTTTTCTGTAAGTTATATTGAGGGAACAGTGTATGTTTAGGGTTAATAACATGTTTGATTTGGGTTACGAATCATTTTGCGAGATGAATAATGGTATTGGCAACCTTCGATATTTACAAGAGTATATAGGTGAAATATAAGTATGAAAGCAGAAAATTAGGAAAGATTTGAAGCCCAGAAGGGAATTGGACCCTTAAGTGGTATTCTTAGCTTTGAGTTATGTGCTGCACAGTTGTCTCAGATAAATCAATATACAATGGCATAGGACCTTGTACCTTGGATGATTGAATGTTGAAGAGAACATCCAGTCAAAAAGTGATATTCAGTACGATGAGGAAGGTACTCGTTAGGTTTAGAATGAAGAGTGAGTATAGGATTTGGACAAAACGTTTTTTAGCAATAGGGTTTCGGTTAGAGAGTGAGTGTAAATGTCAGCACATGTGAAGAGTCAGTCATAATGATGAACTGGGAAAAATATGAGGGAAAGCAGATATCAATAAAGACATTAGGAAATCAAGCAAAGTACAAAGTGAGTGATAGGATTAGACATTTTCAACAGGCTTGAGGTTGAACATATAATCTTAGGAAGAAACAAATATGTAGTCACCAATAGGATTGACATTTGAGAGCATTAGGCAACCTGGACATGTATGTTTTTAGTAATCCATGCTCACTTTTCATTTAGGCTTTGGTACAATTGAAAGTGTGACCTTTGCTTTTTGTGTCCAGAATATTTCTGTGATAAAATGTATATGTATATCACGTGACATGAGTATTTCTTCCACCATTTCCAGGAGCAATATTTTGAGAACATATAAATTTGTATTGGGGTACAAATAGGTATACCCTCTGTCTATGAATATAGCAATAACGCATGAATAGACCATACTGGGAATAAATAATATAACTGGATCCACTTTAAATAATGGATTGAATGGATATCTGAAAATATATAAGAAATGTTATAATGATACACAATCAATCATTCCAACCAGTTATATATCTAATGGTCATCTTAGGGTTATGTTTTATCATGAAGGGTGTGTGAGATTTGCTTAAAAATTGATCATGGAAATCGAAAATAATATATTTGAAAAAAAGTCTCATGAAAAGACCAGTCAAGAAACATAGGGAAATACATGTGTTCTGGAGCAAGAAGTGATTGAAAGTGAAACAAATGCCTATAAATTTGCTAAGTAGTGGATGAAATATATATCCTATGATGTGTATAAACTGAAGAAATAGTAATGTACCAGTGTTGAATAATAATTAATGTCAAAATACACATCATGTCCCATAGGAATCTACTTGCATTGATGTTAAACTAGGTCTGTTAATGTAGAAATACTAGGATTTGTTTGCACCTTTCACTGAAGTTAGTTTTCAGTACTAGAAAACAAATATGTATTTCAGGTGGATAAATATTTCTGAGAATAATCTTGTGAAAAGTTGAATATTAATCCACATACATGAACATGAATGAATTTAGGGAGTGTATATAAGACACATATATTTCATATTTTGAAAAATCTAGAGATTTATATATTGTGTGTTTGTGTGTGTGTGTGTATATATATATATACACACACACACACAAACACACACAAAGACATTCAAAAGTAGAATTATATATGCCAATCGAATTTCACCATGAAATATATATCATCCACAGATCCAAAAATATTCATTTTACTGAACATGGATTTATGTATAATGTTATTAAACTAGGAAGCTCACCATTAGCTTGAATTTTCAGTTCCAACAGCGTTTAGGTGGAGTGATCTCTTCTCACAATTTGTATCTGCAATGTCAGGCACCTCACAAAAATGTACGTGTGATATCAGGTAGGATTCTATATGTGCATATAAAAATTAATGTGCTGAATAGGTTACAGCGAAAGGGAGATAGGAATTCACATATTTGTTAACTTTAATACACATATAAAACAATTTCAATTAAAAAATGACTAGATTTATAACACCTACCATTTATCTTGCAAAAGGCAAGTCCAATATACACCATGCCTCCTCTGAACTGCTTATATTTCAATTCCATTTGGGTTATTTTTCTCCATCATATTAGTATTTGTAGTTAGTGTCTAGAAGGGTATGGGTTATTGTCAGGAATTCAGTATTTCAATTGGAAAATTGGAAAGTGAATCCAATGTGTATGCAATTATGTGCTGCACAATATTCTTCCCACTCTCATCCAGAACAATGGCTTGACATTACCTTCGCCCCAAGTAAGACACAATTAGAGAAGAAGAGTTAGAAATTCTGTGAATACATATCTGGAATGGAAAATGCTCAGGAGTTCACAACCTTGGAGGTGGTAGAGGATTTTCCAAAAGTAAGGGACAGGGTTGATCACCCAACATGATCTTTCATTAAAATTGTGAGCCATCTTGCCACAAAGCCATGAAAAGATAATTTTTGCTTTAGTATAAATTACTGCAAATTCTGAACCTGCTTATAATGCCTGACCATGTTTTGAACTCACCCATGCCTGGCTCTCTGACCAGATAACAGCCCATTCTGAAACTTTAATGACACCTCATAAATATTCGCCTTCCCTGGCCAGACAACGACCCTCTCAGAGGCTCTAATGGTCCTCATAATTTCTGATGCTGGGGCCAGAAAAAAAAAATGTAAACTACAATTAGTGTGATGCTTGTCAAAGTTCTGTTTTCTGTAACCCTCCTTTTGTGTAACTTTCTGGGCTATAAAGCTGGGCTGTAGGAAAGGTGGGGTTGCTGTCTTGTTCCCGCCAGTTTGAGAGGGAGAGGCAGCCCGGCTGCTTGAAATATTAAGCTTGCCTTAATTTGATTTTAATTGGAGTCAGTGGTCTTTTCTTGTGTCCTGGACTAACATTTTGGAGTTCCCCAGCAACATGACCCGACCAGATCACAAAGCCAGACTGCTGGAAATTCTGAAGCTGGCCTATCCTCCAGGACTCCGGGCTGGAGAGCCAAGTTCCAAAACCTTGGAATGAGCCTTCAGTCCGTGGATCACTGCAGTGAACCATCGCACTAAAACTATTATCAAGCACCTGGTGGAGGAGGCCTTCATAGGTAAGAGGCGCCTTTATAGCATCTGATATCCGGTTAAGGGAGTACTCTTCTGATGACAGAGAGGTGGCCTGGGAAGGCTCACATATACTCCTGTCTGGGACAGTAATAGGAATCCTTCTTTCCTCTGTTCTGTTCTGTAGGGAATACCTCTGAAAGTGTAGAGAGGTGCCGACTGGCATGCAGGAGCTCCTACCCCGGAGCTTTAGCAAGACGCTGCATTGCTCCTCTGGTTTTCTGTTTATTTGCCGAGTTTCTGTTTTTTTTTTGTGTGTGTGTGTTTTGTTCTGTGTTCTAAATGTTTTTTTATTTGTTTGTTTTTGTGCGTTTTGTTGTGTGATTTCTGTGGTAAAAACTTAAGGATATTGGACTTGAAAATGGGTAATAAATCATGTAAGCCTGACACCCCTTTGGACTGTGTTTTAAAGAAATGTGATGCACTATACCCGCCTTTGTTAAGCAGGATGAGAGAAGCCCCTAGCTGGCTGTCTGGAGTACACCCACGGCAGAGGGCAATGCCTGCTGGGGACCTAATAACTGAGTATCTCCCAGGTTAACAAGTGAAACTACTTTAAAACCCCTTGTCCCTCCAGATCAAGAGAGTCACAACTTTGGACAAAGTCCCCTGTTTTTCTCCTTTGTTAGCTAAGCAGTAAACCTCCCTTTTACTTTTTCTCAAACCCTGTCCTTATATTAAATTGGTATTAATTGGCTTCAAGGTCCGGAACCGAAATTTAACTTACAAATTTTGATACTGCCACTGACCCTGGAATTTTTGAGAGCTGACTACTGAAATGTTAGGAGATTCAGCGTGCTTGGGGTGGAACCGAACCAGAAGAGCTAATCCTGTAAGTAAAAGACGGGACTGAGGGACTCCCAGCAGCTGCCGAAGTCCTGTTGCTTCAGTGAATTCCCTCCTTCCTTCCCTGCACTGTAAGTATTATGCCACCTCTGTCTTCTGAAAAAAGAGAAAAAGAAAAAGGAGACACTAAATGCAGTAAAGTCACCATGGAGACCTTTGATATTGCATTTCAGGTTCCCCCTCTGTGAAAACATCTGATGCCCTTGTGGGGACATATATCGTGCCACTGGTGTAGGAGATTTTTTTCTTTTCTGCTGTTTTAAAGGCTTCTGTCCTGTCAGCCATAGTCTGGAGCTCCTTTCTGTCTGTCTTTTGTCTTTGTTTCTGGCCATTTAAGACATGTGCAATAATGTGTTGATATTATAAATTGTTTCTTGGGAATGATCTTAGCTGAATGTGTGTCTAAAGGATGATGTTTTATTGTAACAATATGGTATCTGAATGGGTTTTTGAAGCATTGCACAATCTTGAAGTTAAAAGTCGGGTTTAGGTAATTTTTTAGTTTATGATTTCAGATAATTCATGCCAGAGAACTTAAATACTTAAAATGGAAAACTAAAGAATTCTACTTCCAAGTTGGCAAGTAACTTCCCAATCATTCAGTCTTTTTTTTAACCAATTTTTAATTGGGTAGCCTGGGAAAATGTCACAGTGTGTATCAGTGCATTAATTTGGACAACGATAGTAAATCATAGTATGGTATCTGTTGACAAAAAAAGATGTTAAGGTATAAAATTTTGTGAATTGTATCTTAAAATTGTATCATAATTTTCAACATCCTCACCTGAAAATTATGGTTAAAGTGCCTTAGGCCTGAGGTGTCTGCTTAGAATAGCAGTTTTGTCCAGCTCCTTCCAGAACTCAGCCAGGACTTATGTTCAAATGTAAATGAAAGAAGCCTGCAAACTCAGTAGGAGACTGATCTGATGTCTAAGTGGGAAAAAAAAGGTATATCGTATGGTATTTACTAATTACTGGCCAGTCATTTTTTCTAGGACTCTCATTTTTTTCCTTAGATTCTGTATTTTTTTTGAGCTCATTATTTTGATCCTATAGAACTAGGTTAATATTTTTCTGATCAGTTCTATATTTGACCAACAGTGGAGTTTTGAAATATTTCAATGGAGATTTCACCTGCGAAAAGCTACAAGGCCTTACTATTATTATTTGTGCACACTTTTGTTATGTGTTGTATGTCTATATATCCATATGTTCGTATATCATATATGTGATATACAAATTAACATATATAAGGAGCGATCATTAAAAAAAAGCACTCATAAAAACAAATTTTAAAAAGTGGATTCAAAGATCTTTAATTCACGTGATTTAAATGATTCACTTTAAATTTGGATAAGCAAATAACAATAAATGTCTTTAAATTTAAGCTTACAAGTTTTTCTAGCTGCTCAAAAATCTAATAAAATATTAATGTCTATAAAATGTCTAATATGCCTTGGTTCTAGGACTTTTCCTTTAACAAAGAAATGGTTCACACTGTTCAATACATTTCTCTAATATTTTGATAAATAAGTGAAGTAAATTTGATATGGGATTACTCATTCATGAGTACTTTTGTTAGATATCTGATTGATTTAGTAAGGTCTGTATAAGTTTGTTCTAAAGTCTGCATAAGATTGTAAAAATCAGTCATGTGATAAAGCGACACAAATTTCTTAAAACAAAAGTTTACCCATAACATTGTGTTTATAAAGTTTTATTTTTCTAGAACAAGCAACCATAAAAATTAAACAACTGATTAAATAAGAACTGTTATTTTAGAGCACTCTACTGCCATTTCTTTAAAAGCTAAACTTGGTTAATGTAAAAACATCAATGTCATTGTGATGCTATTAATGTGCTCATATCTTCCAGGTATACAATTCTGTAAGGTAGAAACTTTAAAAGAGCATTTCATCAAGCTGGTGTTCTGAAGTTGTATGGTAAAAATATATATATATTGGGGATTTATTTACTTGTTATCAATAAGATATATAAAGTTTTATGTTACTTTTTACATTGGGAAAAAATTTAAATATATTTTTAAGTTAATGAGCGCCTAATCTATGTAAAGGTTAAAAACTTTCAGCCTTTCTTTAATTCATGTATTAAATGTGATATCATATGGTGTTAGCTAATATTCATGAGACCTCAAACAATTTATGTAAACTGTGTAAAATGATATTTAAAAAACAAAGATCAGCTTTAGAACTAAAACACTTAAGATTTATATAGAGCCCTGCCTTACCTGAGATAAGGCTCTGTGTCTCATCTTACAACATGTGAGAATAACTACGAAAGCAGTAGGTCAGATGTTATTTAATTTAAAGTTATGTTTTTCTGTCAAGATTACTAGGATCTCAAAAAGGGGATATAATGTATAACTCAGCCTAAAATTCAGGGTAGCTATTACACGAACTAAGTATTTTTACTCTTGTTAATTTTATTTTGAATTTCCTTATAAGTTAACTAAAGATTCCCTGTTAGTGTTTTACAAAAGAGTTGCTTTTAGAACACAACATTGGTTAATTTAAGATAATAAGTCATCACCTACAAGACAGACAGAAAAATACAGATCCCAAATAATAAAAAGATAAATAATTTTAAATTATAGACATTAAAGCACAGTACTCTTAATATAAGGCTGTTAAAATTTATTTGCTGATGTTTAAGATTAGGATTTAAAATTTAATTTAAATGAAAAGGGACAATAAAACAAATATTTGGCTCTTGCCCTCTGAGTCAGTCTGTATCCAGGGAACAGGAGACTTCTCTAAAGAACTTTGCAACTCTGAGCCACATAACCTCCTGATCAGGAAGATTAATGAGACCACTGGAGAACAGAAAGCCAATCAGTGCATTTTCTACGAAGAAGAGAGTCATCAGAGAAGGGAGATATTCCTGATGCTTCCGAGAGAAGCCACATGGTCAAGCAAGACCTGGACTCACCTAGCGCAAATGGCACTAGCAGAACTGAGAAGCTGCTCTCAAGTTTCCCCAGGAATGACTCCCATAAAATCTCAGCTGACTGTTAACAATAGATAGAAACAAAAGTCAGTTTTACAGCTTCATCTTAAACTCTTAGCAAAGACAGATAAACCCAAAATACAGCCATTCCTGGGCATTTTAAAAAATAATAGTTATAATAATATTTTAACGTATACACTTTATGGTAGCCTCCCAAAATAAGTAAGACTGGAGGCTACAAAGAAGGATTCTCAGACAGTAATGCCTGATGAGTATAAAAAGAGACTATCAAGAGGAGGTACCAGAGGCAGAAGTTTTTTGTTTAAGGCCTACAGATATTCCTAACCTACACAGGTAGGCTTGGTGTTTGCTAGTACGATTATCCATCCCTGAATAACAGAATTAAAGGTTTCTCTAATACACACAGAGGTCATACTAGTAAAAGGAATTTGCAAGATCAGATGACATTAAATTATTAAACTGTATTTTATGGGGTGAAACAACTGTGACACTAAAAGTTAAGTTGAAAGTCCTGATAACTGGGGATATTGAAGACAGATGAGGGGACATCTATACAGTGACATGTTTCAGCTGCTGCAACATTTATTCAGTACTCATGGTTTTTGTTTCTCTCATAGAAGAACCCATCCCCAGATGACTTTACAAACTGTTCTACCACAACCAGACTTCAAACCGAATTGACTTCTAAAAGGCAACTCATATCCCTCATGCTGTGCCCCCTCATGTCACCCTCTCTCAGCTCAGAAGAAGCCAAAATGAGTGACGACTCTCTTCTTACAACAATGGAGCCAAAAATAGATAGACTTTCATTTTAAGTAATTAATTAAGTCAGGTAAAATCAGGGAGACTGGTTTTGTGTGAGTTCAAAAAATATGGAGACTGTTACGTGAGGTATTAAAATTCCCTCAGTGCTCTTCCCCTACCCTATCAAAGATTTGAAAGGGACACATTAGAAAAGGGGGGAATGATATACCCAACCTGATCTTTTATTAAAATTTGGATCCATCTTGCCACAAAGCCATGAAAAGAAAATTTTGGCTTAACTATAAATTACACCAAATTCTGAACCTGCTTGGAATGCCTGCCCGTGGCCTTGAACTCACCCATGCCTGGCACTTTGACCAGGAACAGCCCTCTATGAAACTTTATTGACACCTCATAAATATTGGCCTTCCCTGGCCAGACAATGACCCTCTCTGAGGTTCTAATGGTTTTCATAAATTCTGATGTTGGGGCCAGCAAAAAAAAAAAAAAAAAAAAAAAAAAAATATATATAAAATATATATATATATATATATATATATATATATATAAAAACTACGATTAGTGTGATGCTTGTCAGAGTTCTGATATTTGTAACCCCCCTGTAGTGTAAAATTCTGGGTTATAAACCTGGGCTGTAGGAAATTTGGGTGGCTGTCTTGTTCCCACTGTTTTGGGAGGGAGAGGCCACCTGGGCAGTGGAAATTATAAGCTTGCTTTAACTTGATTTTAATTGGAGTCAGTGGTCTTTTCTTGCATCCTGGTCTAATAGGTAAACGCTATCAAACATGCAGCTCTGCCGGCCTAAAGACTTCCTTAGAAACTGCCTCTGAGGATGGGCACTTGACATATATGTTGTTGTCAGGAGCTTTAGCTTTCTTTCTAATGAGACCATCAAAGCTGGATCTGCATCTATGTGACGTGGAGGACATGGTTTCTTATTTTCCAAAGGACATGACGCAGCAGTGCTGAATTCACTCTTTGTAGGTAAACTGTGGCCACTGAAGGCTAAGTGACTCCCCGTGTGGACTGTGAAGCCATTTGGTCATCCTCCACTTTTCATGGTGTTTCTTGCTGCTGCACTGGGAGTTTGTTATTTGCTTCACAAAATACAAGGAATTCAGCTGGGACACAGTGCTGGAGAGAGTTCTGTCACATGAAATAGATGAGGGTCTGCAGGTGAATGCATCAACCAGGCTTCTATCCCACATAGCTTGTCCCCTTGACCATAGCACCTGATTCTGAACATTGTCCTGAAACATCTCCATATAACAAGATGCCTTAAATGGAGAGTTATCAGACATATAAGTGATTCCTGGCTGCACAATGTCAGCCACAAGCCATTTGGAAGTCAATGTCAGATACACATGGCCCGACCACAGATGTTTTATCACACACCTGCACACCACAGCTCTGGGCCCACTACTCAGCAGGCTCCAACATACTGGCATCTCTGTTCTACATCATTTTCATGAAACCCAGTCAATCAAGGCACTGTCTGGTACACACTTCATCAGTAAGAGGACATTGAAAGGTTCTCCAGTGCCACCTGGTCATGAAAATTTCAAAAATTTCATTGTATTTATCTAGCCATTTTTCAAGGATGAAGTTGGAGAAATTGTGGGTTTCAATTCATTCAGAAACCATTAATGTTTGAGGAAGCACATTTCAAGGAAACTCTGGAGAACTCTCAGAGGCAAGGCTTCCCAAAGAGTGGCCAAAAGGACACATGAAGCCAGGCCCATTGAGGTCTACAATGTGAGGCCCATGTGTGTTTTGACTGTCAACAATGGCTGCCAAGTCTTTCAGAATAAAATAATGTGATGCCCTGGCAGAGATTGACAATGCTCTGCGGAAAGCCACCCTGGGCATTGATCTCAGTTTCCAAAGGCAGCTCTCATGCGTGGTCTCCTAAAATCCCAACACAATTCATGGCAATACTTCTCTGAGGTCAGTTACTGAACTCAGTCTGTAAGGGGAATCACACCAGAGTTCAAGCCACGTGGACCTAGTCATCTCTTCCAACCACCACACAAATGACCACAATTAAAACCAAAACACTCCCAAATGGCCCTCATCTTCTTCCACATAGACACTCTTCATAGCCTCTGACTGGAGGTTTCCATGAGGGGCACAGCCCAAGACAGTTTTCCAAATAAACTCCCTTGCCCCTCATTTGCCTAAAGTCAGGGTGGCCTGGACTCCCTTCCTGTGAACCAATAGTGATCAAATAGTCCTGCTCTTAATACTGTTCTGCTTCTCTAATTTGAGGCCTACTGACTGTCTGGTATAGATTCTTTATGTGAATTGGTGTCATGAGAAAACCCAAGCCCTTATGTGCTAGCCTCTGTAGGGCTTTGAAGAACTGATTTGACACAAAGGATCCCTATTCTCACTTGATGGAGGTCAAGAAGCTTACAGAGGAAGGCGAGAGACTTCGTCCACAATGACTGCTCTTTTGGCCATTTTCATTTTGCATGCAAACTGGGAAACTTTCTTTAGATCCATCAGGTGCTGAGAATCTAAGCCACTGCCTCACATAGGGCAAAGAGGCTTATTCAGCCACATCTCTTTCCAAAGCAATTAAGCAAAGAGCCACAGGTGATGCCCATTCATTTCCATTTGAAAACTCTTTTCTTCTGGCTTCACAAAGGGGTGGCCTCGGGCAAAGATCTTCCTGACATTCAGGACAACAGAACAATAGGTAAGCAAAAGGCCCAATGCAGTGTTTTTCCACTGAGACTTTAATGGTCACACTGATATGTGAGCTTTCTGAGATGCTTCTATTCTCTTCAGCTATCCAGTACATGGCCATGTAACAGATCTTGAAGGTGGTACATATCTTGGAAACCAAACCATGAGGCTATTCTGGAGAGTGGCCAGTATTCAGGAAGAAAACAAGAACTTAGGAAGATAGTAGGTGTTGCCCATCCATAAGGCAAGCCTCTCTCCATTCTTTAATTGTGCAGGATGAATGCTGGCAAGCTTTCTACTAGACAGGACACAACCATTGATGCATTCGCTTTTCAAATGTCTACAACCACAGATACAGTGGAATGCACAGACATAGAAACACTCACGTTGTCAAACGACTTTCTAGAAACATTCCAGTCCAAACAAACAAACAGTCTTTCCTACCTATTCTCAGAAAAGAGACAAAACCACAAACTCACACCAACACCCACAACCGCACCTCCTTCCCCCAAGTATGTTGGTGAATATTTTGAGTGTCCTCTGACTGGTGGTCCATACTATGTTCCCCAAAAATGGCCTGTTCTGTCTCAGATTTGGTCTTCTTCACCAACTCTGTGAAGTTGTCAGGAGCCATGGTTGAGCCACTACCTGCTTTCTCAGAAAAGGCTCCTCTTCAGAGGTCTCCTGGCATTTGGCCATTCTCACTTCAGTAGGTACCAAAAAAGACTGACTCTGTCCTTGGTAAATCCAAACATTTGAGACCACTGGGACTGGGACTGGGACTGACTCTGGGTGCCTGGCTTCCTGGATCCCAAGTTCAGAGTGTTCCATCACCAAGAAAGTGTGTACTGATATTTGCTTCTAAGGGTCCCAGTAGATGGAGACTGCCCGTACTTCCTGTGACAGTTTCACAAGTTAGAATGGTATATCAACAATAGGCACCCGGGAACAGCTCTTCTCACAGGCCTGGTTTGGTCCATCTTCTGTACATTAAGAAGAGAAAGGCTGATTCAGATACATCTATTCATCCTGACCCGGTTGTTTAACATTGAAAATGACTTTTGCTCTCTCAGGTCCTTCATAGCTGCCTTCTTCTTCTCCACGTATCATTTCTGCATGGACCTTTGAGGTTCTCATCAGATGGAAGATACCCTACAATCCAGTATTGGAAGATCAACTCTTTCCCTGCTCTTCTGTAAAGTTAGATTGAGCGAACAGTGTATGGCTAGGGTTAGCAACATGTTCGATTGGGTTAGGAATAATTCTGCAGGATGAATAATGGTTATGGGAACATGCGATATTTACAAAATATACAGTTGAAATATAAATATGAAAACAGAAATCTAGGTAAGATTTGATGCCCAGAAGGGCATTGGGCCCTTGATTTGGATACTTAGCTTTGAATTAATTTCTACACAGATGTCTCAGATAAATCAATATACAATGGTATAGGACATTGTACCTTGGATGATTGAATGTCGAAGAGAACATGCAGTCAAAAAGGGATAGTTGGTATGATTAGAAAGATAGTCGGTAGTTTTAGAAAGATGAGTGAGTATAGGATTTGGACAAAATGGTCTTTAGCAATAGGGTTTCATGTAGAGAGTGAATGTAAATATCAGCACATGTTAAGCGGCAGTCACAATGATGAACTGGGGAAAATATATATCAATAGAGACATTAGGAAATCAGGCAAAGTATAAGGTGAGTAATAGGATTAGACATTTTCAACAGGTTTGAGGTTGAATATATAATCTTAGAAAGAAACAAATATGTAGTCACCAATAGGATCGACATTTGAGAGCAATAGGCAACCTGGACATGGATGATTTTAGTAATCCATGTTCAATTTCCATTTAGGCTTTAGTACAATCATAAGTGTGACATTTGCTTTTTGTTTCCAGAATATTACTGTGATAAAATGTATATGTAGATCAGGTGACATGAGTATTTCTTTCACCATTTCTAGGAACAGTATTTGGAAGACGTGTAAATTAGTATTTTGAATACAAATAGGTGTACACTGTGTCTATGAATATAGAAATAATGCATGAATAGACCATAATGTAAATAAATAATATAACTGATTCCAACTTAAATAATGGTTCGAGTTGATATCTGAAAATATACAGGAAACCTTATATTGATATATATCCATTCATTCAAACCAGTTATACATCTAATGGTAATATTAGGGTTATGGTTTATCATGAAGAATGTGAGAGTTTTGCTTCAAAGGTAATTGTGGAAATCGAAAATAATGTGTTTGGAAAGAAGTCTCATGAAAAACCAGTCATGTAACCTGGAGGAATACATGTGTTGTGAAGCAGGAAGTGATTGAAAGTGAAACAAAAGCCTTTAAATTTCTGAACTTGTGGATGAAATATATATCTTATGATGTGCATAAACTGAGGAAATAGTAATGTACAAGTGTTGAAAAAAAATGAACGTCAAAATACACATCATATCCCATAGGAATCTACTTGCATTTATATTAACCTGGGTCAATTAGTGTAAAAATATTAGGATATGTATGCACAATTCACTGAACTTAGTTTTCAGTACTAGGAAACAAATACGTATTTCAGGAGGATGAATATGTCTTAGAATAATCTTATGAAAAGTTGATTATAAATACGCACTTAAATATTAATGAATTTAGGGAGTACATAATAAGATACATTTATTTCATATTTTGAAAACTCTGGAAAAAAAAAATATATATATACAGACATTAAAATACACACACAGAAATTAAAAAGTATTAATATACAAGCCAAATGAAATTCACCATGAAATATATATCATCCACAGATCTAAAAATATTCATTTTACTGAACATGAATTTATGTATAATGTTGTTCAGCTAGGATACTCACGCATAGGTTGAATTTTCAGTTCCAACAGTGTTTAACAGGAGTGATCTCTTCTTACAATTTGTATCTGCCAAGTCAGCCACCTCACAAGAATGTACGTGTGGTACCAGGTAGGATTCTATATGTGCATATAAAAATATATGTGCTGATTAGGCTACAGAGAAATGGAGACATGAATTCACATATTTGTTAACTTTAAAAACACATGGAGAAGTGTTTCAACAAAAAAATCACTAGATTTAAAACTCCTACCATATATAATGCAAAAGGAACGTCCAAATGTACACCTGGCATCCTCTGAACTGCTTGTATTTCAATTTGGTTTGGTCTATTTTTATCCATCATATTAGGATTTGTAGTCAGAGTCTAGTAGGGAGTGGGTTACTATGAGGGATTAAGTATTTTGAATGAATAATTGGAAAATGAATCCAATGTGTATGCAAATATGTGCTACAAAAAAATCTTCCCACTCTCATCCAGAACAATGCCTTGACATTACCTTCGCCCCAAGTAAGATACAATTAGAGGAGAAGAGTTAGAAAATCTATGAATACATATCTGGAATGGAAAATGCTCGGGAGTTCACAACACTGGAGGTGGTAGAGGAGTTTCCAAAAGTAATGGAGACTGTAAACACTCCACAAACATGGAAGTGTGCAGGCCTCAAGATATCTGGGAAACTGTCTTTGAGATTGTACACTTGAAATATATGTTGTTTTCAGGAGCTTTAGCTTCCTTTGTAGTGAGATCATCAAAGCTGTGAATGCATCTATGTTACATGGAGGACATGGTTTCTTATTTTCCAATGAACATGAGGCAGAAGTGCTGAATTCTCTCTTTGTGGGTAAACTGTGGCCACTGGGGTCTAAGAATCTTTCCGTGTAGACTGTGAAGCCATTTGGTCATTCTCCAATTTTGTTGTGTTTCTTGTTGCTGCACTGGGAGTTTGGTATTTGCTTCACAAAATACAAGGAGTTCAACTGGAACACAGTGCTGGAGGGAGTTCTGTCACGTGTGGTGGGTAAGGGTCTGATGAAGAATGCACCAATCAGGCTTCTATGCCACATTGCTTGCCCCCTTGACCGTAGCAACTTGATTCTGAACATTGCCCTGAAAACTCTCCATCTAACAAGATGGCTTAATATACAAAAGTCTGCTGGCTGCACCATGTCAATCACAAGCATTTGGAAGCCGAAGTAAGATCCACATGACCCCACCACAGATGTTTTATCACACAACTGCACACCACAGCTCTGGGCCCACTACTCAGCAGGCTCCACCATACTGGCAGCTCTGTTCTACACCATTTTCATGAAACCCAGTCAAGGAAGGCACTGTCTGGTACACTCTTGATCAGCAACAGGACATCCAAAGGTTCTCCAGTGCCACCTGGTCATGGAAATTTCAAAAATTTCATGGTATTTATCTAGAAATTTTTCAAGGATGAAGTTGGAGAAACTGTGGGTTTCAGTTCATTCAGGAACCATTAAATTTTTAGGAAGCACATTTCAAGGAAACTTCTCGAGAATTCTCAGAGGCAAGGCTTCCCAAAGTGTGGCCAAAAGGCCACATGAAGCCAGGCCCATTGAGGTCTACAATGTGAGGTCCATGTGTGTTTTGACTGTCAACAATGGCTGCCAAGTCTTTCATAATAAAATCATGTGATGTCCTGGCTGAGATTGACAGTGCTTGGTGAATAGCCACCCCAGGCTTAGATCTCAGTTTCCAATGGCGACTCTCATGCATGGCCGCCTAAAATCCCAACACAATTAATGGCAATACTTCTCTGAGGTCAGTTCCAGAACTCAGTCTTTAAGGGGCATCACACCAGAATTCCAGCCCAGGTGGACCCAGGATTCTCTTCCAACCACCAACAAATGACCACAATTAAAACCAAAACACTCCCACATGGCCTTCATCTTCTTCAACATAGACACTCTGAATAACCTCTGGCTAGAGGTTTCCATGACGGGCGCAGCCCAAGACAGTGTACAAAATAAGCTCCCTTGCCCCTCATTTGCCTAAAGTCAGGGTGGCCTGGACACCCTTACTGTGAACCAAGAGTGATCAAATAGCCCTTTTTTAATACTGCTCTGCTTCTCCAGTTTGAGGCCAACTGACTGTCTGGTATAGATTCTTTATGTGAATTGGTGTCCTGAGAAAACCCAAGCACCTATTGCCTAGCCTCTGCCTAGCTTTGAAGAACTGGTTTGACCCAACGGATCCCTATTCTCACTTGATGGAGGTCAGGAAGCTTACAGAGGAAGGCGAGAGACTTCATCCACAATGACTGCTCTTTTGGCCATTTTGGTTTTGGATGCACACTTGGAAACTTTCTTTAGATCCATCAGGTGCTGAGAATCTAAGCCACTGCCTCACACAGGGCAAAGAGGCTGATTCAGCCACATCCATTTCCAAAGCAATTAAGCAAAGAGCCACAGGTGACGCCCATCCTTTTCCATTTGAAAATTGATTTCTTCAGGTTTCACACAGGGGTGGCGTGAGGCAAACACCTTCCTGACATTCAGGACAACGGAACAAAAGTCCAAAGTAGTGTTTCTCCACTGAGACTTTAGTGGTTGCACTGATATCTGAGTTTTCTGAGATGCTCTCATTCCCTTCAGCTATCCAGTACATGATCATGTCACAGAGCTTGGAGGTGGTACATATCTTGGAAATAATACCATGAGGCTATTCTGGAGAGTGGCCAGTATTCAGGAAGAAAAGAGGAACTTAGGAAGATAATAGGTGTTGCCCATCCATAAGGCAAGCAGCTCTTGATTCTTTAATTTGGCAAGATGAATGCGGGGAAGCTTTCTACTAGACAGGACACAACCATTGATGCATTCGCTTTTCAAATGTGTACAAAAACAGATTCAGTGGGATACACAGACATAGAAACACTCGCTTTGTCAAACGACTTTCTAGAAACATTCCAGTCCAAACAAACAAACCGCCTTTCCTACCTATTCTCAGAACATGAGACAAAACCACAAACTCACACCGACACCCACAATGGAACCTCGTTCCCCCAAGTATGTCTGTGAGTATCCTGAGTTTCCTCTGATTTTTGGGCCATACTATGTTCCACCAAAATGGCCTGTCCTATCTCAGAACTGGTCTTCTTTGCCAACTCTGTGAAGTTGTCAGGAGCCATGGTTGAGCCACTATCTGCTTTCTCAGAAAAGGCCCCTCTTCAGAGCTCTCCTGGCATTTGGCCATTCTCACTTCAGTAGGTACTAAGAAAGACTGACTCTGTCCTTGGTAAATCCAAACAAGTGAGACCACTGGAACTGGGACTGGGACTGGCTCTGGGTGCCTGGCTTCCTGGATCCCGAGTTCAGAGAGTTCCATCACCAAGGAAGTGTGATAGGTCACTTCCTTCACGAACTGAATGAGGTCACTGCGTTGGCAACCACTTTGTCCTAACAGTTGCTTCCAAGGGTTCCATGAGATGGAGGCTGCCCATACTTCCTGTGACACTTTCACAAGATAGAATGGTATATCAACCATAGGCACCCGGGAACAGCTCTCCACACAGGCCTGGTTTGGTCGATTTTATCTACATTAAGAATAGAGAGGCTTTTAGACACATCCCTTCATTTTGACCAGGTTGTTTTACATGGAAGTTGACTTTTGCTCTCTCAGGTCTTTCATAGGTGTCTACAGCTTCTTCAGGGATCATTTCTGCATGGAACTTTGAGGTTCTCGGCAGGTGGAAGATCCCCTATATTCCTGTATTGTAAGACCAACAATATCCTTGTTCTTCTGTTAAGTTAGATTGAGGAAATATTGCATGTTTAAGGGTAATAACAGGTTCGATTTGGTTTAGGAATCATTCTGTGGGATGAATTAAGGTATTGGGAACCTGCGATATTTACAAGAATATACTGGTGAAATATAAGTATGAAAACAGAAATCTAGGTAATATTTGAAGTCCAGAAGGGCATTGGGTGGCCTGAACACCCTTCCTTTGATTCAGGAGTGATCAAATAGCCCTGCCACTAATACTGCACTGCTTCTCCAATTTGAGGCTTACTGACTGTCAGGTATAGATTCTTTATATGATTTGGAGACATGAGAAAACCCAAGCACCTATTGTCTCATGCCACAGCAAATGGTTTATTGGGGTCCAGCATGCTGGGGCTCAAAGCTCACTTCAGAGGAGCAAAGAACAAAGAACCCCGAGAACAACTTGAGAAGATATTATATACAATCTTTAGAGAGTGCAGGGACTTTATATACATCATAGCCTCCTTTAGCAAATCAACATATGTGGTAAGCCATTGTTGTAGATTGTGGCTGCCATTAGAAGATGGCGCCGGCTTCCACTGTGGCCTGTAGTAAACAACTCCTTTTATGGAGAGATGGCACGCTATCCCTTGCTACCCTATGAGAAAGATCCACGTGGCGGCTTAAGATTGGTATGTGGGAGGCTTTATTATACTGTGCTTGGGCGCTCGGGAGGAGGGGCGTCACTAGAAGATACTTTAATCAAGGCCTGAATAAACTGCTGAAAGAAGATTTCTGAGTTGCGTCTTCCCTGCGGGCAAGGGGTCGCGACAAGTGGTGCCGAGACCCGGGAACCAGAACTTTCAGTAGTCAGGTGTGGTGCACCGGTTAGTCCCAGGTAAGTGGGATCCACGATCAAAGCGGGGATTAGTCCCAGGTAAGTGGGATCCGCGATCAAAGCGGGGCAGCTCCTCTGTAAAGCAAGAGAGAGAGTTACATTTTATTGCAGCTGCACTGTGTACTTTCACTTTTGTTTTTTGTGTGTCTTTTGTTGTGTCATGGGTGCCACATCTTCAAGTCCTCTTCTCCTGGTCCTACATGGCCTGTTACGTTCCAAGGGACTAGAAGTGAAACGTAGTACTTTACAGAGATTTTTACAGAAGACAGATATTGCTGCACCGTGGTTTGCGTTTTCGGGCAGCCTTACTATACCTAGCTGGGACAAATTAGGGAAAGATCTAGATTTCGCTCGTGAACAAGGTACCTTAGAGGGTGGTGTTATACCACTTTGTAAGTTAGTTAGAGGATGTATAGTAGATAGTAAATGCCAGGAAGCTGTGAGTGAGGGTCAAGCTGTTCTTGAGCAACTACATGAGGAAAAGTCTGAAGGATCACATAGTGAAGTGGCAGAGAGCATTGGGAGTAAGAGTAGTGAGAAGGCAAAAGAGCCTGAAACTAAAAATAGGAGAAGGCTCTACCCAGACTTGGCTGAATTAAAAACGCCTGCGAACACAAGTGGCTCAGAGAGTTCTGAGGACCTTGATATATTCCTACAACAACTACGCAAGATAAAAATGAAGAAAAAGAAACAAGGGATACAGGGCACGCAGGCCTACTGTAAAAAGGGGACGGGATCCAATATTGGTCAACAACACTCTGAGGAGGAGGAGGTAGAATATCACGAAAAAGATATGGTGCCGGTTGCCCCACCCCCGTATGTGGGGGGGAGCCAAAATTCCGGGAGATCTTATCATGTGCAAGTTTGGAGGACAGTTATTACAGATATGGGACTTGCATACCCTGTATTTCAGGACAATAACAGGGGAAGATATCATGAGCCTTTAGACTTTAAGATAATTAAAACCTTGGCGGAATCTGTCCGCACTTATGGCGTGGATGCCGCTTTCACCCTTACTCAGGTGGAGGGACTTGCTAGATTTTGTATGACTCCTTCAGATTGGGCTAATCTAGTCTGCGCTTGTGTCTCCCCAGGGAAATTTTGGATTGGAGAGCATTTATGCTAGAGGGTGCAGTAGAGCAAGCTGCTCAAAATCATGCAGCGAGACGCCCTGCCTAGGATAAGGATATGCTTTTGGGACAAGGCAAGTTTGCTAATCAACAAACAGGATACCCCCCCGAACATTCACGCCTTGTCAAGATCACTCTTGGGAGAAACATCAGGTCTCTAAGGGTTTCTCTTTTTCCCCCTCTCATAAAAGATACTTATATAATTCTTCCAACTGTAATTCCTCTATAGGAACAGGTTGGTCTTGGTTTCAATGGTTAATTTCCAATGAAAAGGGAGCCACAGCTGATATCTCCACTTTGGCTCAATTACAAGGAGTCAAAAGCTGGTAGTTTAATGTTTCTGGTAGTATCCAAGACTCGGATCGAGGTAGGAGACTTGGAAATATTTCACATAACTCACAATTAAGTAATGCTACGTTATCCTCTGCAGCAGTCTGTCTCCAATCTCCGTTCCTGTTTCTTTTGGCTAATGATACATCACAGGGGATGCTTAATTGTTCTAATGTTACCTGTTATTTAACTGAGTGTTGGAATGGCTCTTGGACTGTGGCAATGATTATGAAAATTCCAACCTTTTTCCCAATCCCAGTTACTGTGGATCCGGAATCTTTTCCTATTGTTGAACTGATTAGAGCCCGTAAAGATTTTGGTATTATGGCAGTTATAGTGACAGCTGTGGCGGTATCTGCTGCTGCAGCAGTTACAGCTGGAGTAGCCATGGCCAGCCAAGTACAAACTGCTGCCACTCTTAATGAGGTTATTCAACAAACATCCACCATACGTAAATCTCAAAGTAGAATTAATCAACACATTTTATCTGGGATTCTGGCTGCTAATCAAAGGATAAATCTGCTTCAAGATCAAGTTGAGAAATTGTCTGATCTAGTATATTTAGGTTGTGTTGATCAACGTGCACATTTATGTATAACCTCTGTCAGATTTAATGATTCCAGGAATGCCTCCCACATCACCGGGAAATATTTATCTGGAACCTGGTCCATGGAAGCAGAAAACTTACTCCAATCTCAACTAACTCAAATTGCTGTTTTGAATAGTACCCGTGTCGAACCAGTGAGTTTGGGTCAATTCACCAGTTGGCTATCTTCTGCCTTTTCCTTCTTTAAGGAGTGGGTGGGAGTGGGCATTTTGGGGGCAATGTGTTGCTTCGGTATTATACTTTGTTTGTGGCTTCTCTGTCACCTTAAAACTCGCCATACACAGGAGAAGGCTATGATTGTATAGGCTCTTGCGGCCTTGGAAAATGGCATGTCTCCGCAAATCTGGCTTGCGCATCTTAAACAGTGATTTTCTGGGCATGGCCATTGCACCCCAAGTTAATTTCACAGTGCACTGGGATTGGCATGTCCTCTTTCTTATTCTCCCCCAGTACTGAATAGCCCTTGCACTCTGCAGGTCTTGTTACCATTGCACGCAGATGGGTTTTAGGACTGGTCTTTCTTCTCGGCTACAGACTCTTTACTTTCCTCTGGGGCTTAGGGATTGTGTTGCCAACTAAAAATTTGTTATTGTTACCAGGCTACCTGTGTTGCCCTACTTCTCGCCGTCGTCAAGATGCAGGATGCGAGGCAAAGTACTGCACTTGAGTGATCCCTCAACGGACCTCAAGGAAAGCATGTCCTATTGCATGCGGGTTTGACGTCCACACCCCCGCCCTACGAAAAAAGGCGTCGGCTGATATGGGGTCAGGTCTGGGGAAGGCGCCTCCTTAGGACTGAACCATACATTGCAGCCGCTTCTGCACAGTGGGATAGGATCTCTACTTTCGCCTGCATTGTTTTATAAAATAGAAGGGGGAACTGGGGTAAGCCATTGTTGTAGATTGTGGCCGCCATTAGAAGATGGCGCCGGCTTCCTCTGTGGCCTGTAGTAAGCAACTCCTTTTATGGAGAGTTGGCACGCTATCCCTTGCTACCCTATGAGAAAGATCCACGTGGCGGCTTAAGATTGGTATGTGGGAGGCTTTATTAGACTGTGCTTGGGCGCTCGGGAGGAGGGGGGTCACTAGAAGATACTTTAATCAAGGCCTGAATAAACTGCTGAAAGAAGATTTCTGAGTTGCGTCTTCCTTGCAGGCAAGGGGTCGCGACAATCATATACTGTGGGAAAATCAAATAACAACTGTAAAACATGATTAGCACATTCATGTGCGGGAACAGTTCGGGCAGGGGGTGATTGGTCAGCCCTGAGAAGGGGTATACATTTAAACTGATTGGTTGAAGCCCTGAGATGTATACGTGCTGACATGCACGGTTTCTGGGAGGGGGTTGTTAAGTAACTAGGTGGTCAGGGAAGATTTCAACACATCTAACGGGCAGTTCCGGGAATTGTCTTCACTGACACAGGAATTTCAGGTTCTGAGCACAGCTTGTAAACTTTACAAAACCTGTTTCTTTACGTTTCAATTTCAATTTCATTAATTCTTTCATTTCTCACTCCTTTTTCTGCCTACTTTTAATCTTAAAAGTAATGAATCATAATTATTGTGGGGTCTCACATTCTATTTCTGCCAGTGAAGTGTATTTCTGTCTGATTACCATGAGTTTTACCTGCCCAATATGAGCCTGGAGAAAGAAAACTATGTAGTTAAGCAAACGAGGTCCCACAGTTATCAACACCATAAGCATGATCAGGGGTCCAGCTAAGGCTGATAGGAGTGTAGTTAACCAGGGGTACTGGGTATATCATGACTCAAACCACACTTGTTGAATCTCCCTTTCTCTCTGGTGCTCTACAAGGAATTTTCTCAATTTACTCATGGATTATTTTACAACTCCAGTATGGTCAGCATAAAAACAGCATTTTTCTCTCAGTACAGCACAGAGGCCCCCCTCCCTCATGAAATGGAGGTCTAATCCTCGACTGTTCTGTAAAACAACTTTAGAGAGAGAGGTTAAGGATTCCTGCAAAAGTGTGATGGAGGTCTCTAACGTCTTCAAGTCTTGATTTATTGCTGTTTCTAATCAGGCCATTTGTGGTGACCCATGGATCATATCAGCTGTTCCTGTACCCACTCCTGCAGCAGCTCCTAGCCCCAATAGGATGGCTAGAGTAAGGGACACTGGCTCCCGGCAAAATCGGGTTGGTTGTCCCCCTAGTAGACCTTCAAAGGATTCTGCATCATGATAGAGCACCCTGGGGAGTATCTGCACCATTATACAATAATGTACAGAGCTGTCAAATACCTGGGCTGAAATGCAAGGATTTCTGACTGTGTGGAGTTCAGTACCATAAAGGTTCCTTTAATTAGTTCCCAGGGGGAGGAGTCAGCTGTACTCTGGACTGGGGAAGTAGGCAAAGATGGAAACTGCGAAGTATGAGATGGTAGAGGGGTTTTGGTAGATCTAGGCATGGGAGGTTGAGGAGGCTTAATTCCTGACTTGAGGGGATTGGGCCCTATTGCTGTGGGATTTTCTTCCTTTTTAAGCCGGATGGTGAACCAGAGACCAAAGTCATAACCAGGGCCATTAATATAGAATCGCATTCCCCAAGTATTTCCCATAGGCCATGTTGTTCTGAGGTAGCCCCTTCCTTTGGAAGTGAAAGTTATATTGAGGGGGTAACATAGACTATTTTTTCCACAGCAAGTTTTTGACACCACTTGGATAGCGGCACATTTATTGGGATCAATGCAGATGTCATTTCATCCTACCCAAATCATACTGTCTGGGGAGTTTGCGTTTCACAATGTAGGTCCCGTGTGTTCACAACCCCAAGATCTACAATAAAAGTCACTGGGTCCTCCACAGGTTTGGGCCTGTTTGTGACTTCAGAAATCAGCTGGGCACACTTAATACACAAGACTGGCTAGTTTACACCTGAGCTGGGGGAGATGACATCAATAATTCATGGGGTAAGTTGGTCTATGTTGCCCTGGTTTGGGTTTGAGTGGCATCTGTGTGGGGTCCACTATGTCAGGGAGATCCCAGTCAGAGAGGCCGATGGCAAGCTGACAAATATCCGGGTGGAGAGATGGCCACCAAGTCCATAAGGGGGCTGTATGTGAAATAGACCACACTACTTGCCCAGTAGGATTTATAAAACTTGCCATTGTTGCTGAACAGGCTGATGGGGATTAGGACTGCTGGTGGTCAGGGGAAGAATCCATAGCCCTACCCACACCACGGACATGCAACTTGAGAGGGTTACCAGTCTGTTCCAGTTTCCAGCCAGAGTCTGGAGAGGGCGCAGGATTGAGATGGGAGGTATGGATCCAGGAAGTGATCCCATCCACTTTCACCACTGTAGGTGTTATAAGCAGCACCTGGTATGGTCCTTTCCAGCAGGGTTCCAGGGATGACACCTGACACTGTCTCATGTAGACGAAGTCTCCCACTTGATATCAATGTGGAGTTCCCTCGTCTCCAGGATGATAAGCAGTGGCCAACTGTTTTCACAGGTATCGCTGGGTGCTGGGTTTGTTCAAGGGCTTTAAGTCTGTCTAGCAAGGGGGTGTTGAAGGAATCATTAATCTCAGAGTTGGGGTTAGGTCCCTTAATGGAGGAGGGGCACCGTAGAGAATTTCATAAGGGGTGAGGTTACACAAAGAGGCGGAGGGGTATTTCTTGCACGAAAAAGTGCATGAGGGAGGAGCATAGTCCAAATTTTTATGCCGGTCTCCAAGATTAATTTCGTTAAGTCTCTTTGATGGTTCTATTCATCGTTTCTATATGTCCTGAGCTCTGGGGTCTATAAGCACAATATAACTTCCAATTAATCCCCAGGGTCCTGGAAAATCCCTGACTTACCTTGGCCATGGATGCCGGTCCGTTATCAGACCCTATTACCTTAGGCAGGCCGAACCTTGGAAAACTGTCTTCTAGGATCTTTTTGACCACCATCTGAGCTGTTTCTTTCTTCATGGGGAAGGCTTCGACCCATCCTGAAAAAATATCTACAATGACTAGGAGATATTTAAGTCCATACCTTGCTGGCTTAATTTGAGTAAAGTCCACTTCCCAGAATTGTCCTGGTCTGGTTCCTCGTATGCGCAGCCCTGCAGGACTCTTAAATGGGAAAGTATTAACTAATTGGAAGACTTGAAAAGCTCTAGTCAGCAGCTCAGCTATTTTTTTTCCTCTGTGAGTCAGTCAATAATAAGTCCTTTATTCGGTCCTTTAAGAGTGCTTATAACTTCTTTGAGCCTAAGTGGTTGAGCTGGTGTACATCTTTGACATAAAGGTGGGCTTTTTGAAATTGTAAACTTGGCTCTGTAGGGTCCCAGAGTTCTCTATCTGTCTCCTCAGATGATAAGTTGCCTGAATGTTCCGGGGCGGCCAAGTCTCCTGATTTTTGTTCCCCCCGGTGTGAAAAAAGTTAACAGAGTCACTCCGTTTAGGGCTGCCAATTAAGCTTCCTCATCTGCCCTTCTGTTTCCAACTGCCACGGGATTGTTTCTCTTCTGGTGCCCTGGACAGTGCACTATAGCTAGTTCCTTATGGCCCTGCACTGCTGAGCGAAGGTGGAGGATCTCATCTTTATTCTTTATTTCTTTCCCGGCAGAGGTTAATAGCCCCCATTGTTGGTAAATAGTCCCGTGCATATGAACAGTGGCAAATGCATAGTGGCTAACAGTTTATATGGTGGCCCTTTTGCCTGTTGCTAGTTCCAATGCTTTCATAAGAGCAGTCAGTTCTGCTTTTTGGACTGATGTCCCTTCTGGGAGACCAGAGTATCAGATGAAATTAGTTTTGCTAACTGCTGCTGCTCCAGCCCGCTGCTTACCATCTTGGAGGAAGCTGCTGCCATCCGTAAACCATACGACTTCAGGGCGAGGCAGTGGCTGATCCTTCAAGTCTTGTTGTATACTGGTTTCCTTGCCAGTATGTGTTGACACTCATGAGTGACGGGTCCTGATGATTCTTCTGGCAGCAGTGTAGCTGGGTTGAGTGGAGCAGGGGGTCCCAGCGTTATTCTGTCTTTGTCAAGCAAGAGGCTCTGGTAGTGGTTTATTCTGGAGTTTGATAGCCACCTCTCTGGAGGCTAACAGATCATGCTCTCCAGGGCATGGGGGGATATAATGGTTAGCTTCTGTCCCAACATTAATTAATGAGCATCTTTTATTAGAAGGGCTGCCGCTGCTATAGCACTTAAGCAATGGGGCCACCCGCTAGCCACTGGGACCAGTTTTTTGGATAAATACGCTACCGGCTTTTTCCAAGGTCCAAAAGACTGAGTGAGCACTCCCCGTGCTATTCCTTTCTTTTCCTCGATGTAGAGAGTGAAGGGTTTTCTACATCTGGGAGTGCTAAGGCCGGAGCAGATAGCAGCATCTTTTTTTGACATTATCAAAAGCTTGTTGGTGCTCAGGGGTCCATTGGAAGTGGGCATCCCCCTTTATCAGCGGGTATAAAGGGGCAGCCAAAGATGTTAACCCAGGAGTCCATAACCTGCAAAAGCTGGCAGTCCCAAGAAACTCTCTGAGTTTTCTCTTATTAGATTGGGGCAGTATCTGCACAACAGTTTTTTTTCTGGGCTCAGGGAGCCATCGTTTGCCACCCCTGAGAGAATAACCCAGGAAGATTTCTTCTTGCTGACAAATTTGGGCCTTTTGGCAGAAGCCTTATATCCAAGCAGAGCAAGCTCGAATAATAGTGCTTGGGTCCCAGACTCATAGGTCTCCTTGGTGTCGGCTGCCAGTAGAAGATCATCCACTATTGGAGTAGGGTGACTTCGGGGTGTGCAGTTTTGAAGTCATTGATGTCTCTGTGGAGGGCTTCATCAAAGAGAGTGGGGGATTTTTTGAACCCCTGTGGGAGTCTAGTCCAGGTTAGTTGGCCAGATGTTCCAGGTTCTGGGTCTGTCCACTCTAAAGCTAACAGCAACTGACAGTACTTATGTAGAGGCGAGCAGAAGTAAGCATCTTTTAAGTCCAGCACAGTGTACCATTTCCGCTATGGATTCAGAGTGCTAAGCAAATTATATGGATTGGGTACTGTGGGGTGAATGTCCTGCACTCTGTTGTTGATCTCTCTTAGGTCTTGAACAGGACAGTAGTCCCCAGTTCCTGGCTTTCTTACTGGTACCGGGGGGTGTTCCAGGCTGATTGACAGGGCCTTAGGACCCCAAGAGCCAGGTATTTATGAATATGGGGCCTTATCCCATCCTTAGCTTCTTTGCTTAGAGGATATTGTTTAACACTAATTGGAGACGAAGAGGCTTTTAATTCTACTACTATTGGAGGTTGTTGATGGCTAGACCTAACCCAGCAGTTTCTGCCCAGGCATTAGGATAATCTTTTATCCATTTATGGGGTAGTTTGCCTGTTTGATTAGTCCTATGGGGCGCAAAGAGTTGATGTTCATCTTCTACGGACATAGTCAAAGATGTGACTATGGGAGTTTATACTGAACGCTATAGAACCTCCACTTGGGGATCATTAGGTTTAAAGGTTATTCTAGTCCGGAGTTTGGTAAGCAGATTCCTGCCCATCAATGGGGCCGGGCATTCTGGAATTACTAGGAAACAGTGGTGGACTTTTCCCTTTCCGAGGTCCATGTTCATCTTAGTTGTCCAAGCCCGATATCTACTGCCATTAGCCCCTTGAACTAGGGACCATTTAATTGATAGGGGGGCCAGTGAAGTCTTAAGGGCTGAGTATACTGCTCCTGTAATCACTTCAAAGTTCACTGTGTTCCCCTCAACTTCAAATGTTACTATGAGCTGGGGAAGGGGATCTGAGCCCCGAATTTTCTAGTCCTCTTCTAGAGTCAGCACGGCGGGCTGGCGTGGCTGCTTCTTTTGGGGGCACTCTTTGGCCCAGTGTTCTTTTTTATTACAGTGGGCACATTGATTTGAGGCCAGGGGCAGCCTTTGGCGTGGGCCCAGGTAACCCTTTATGTATCCCTGCTTTTTAACTTCTGGCCTATTTGCTGCTGTGACCCGAACCTTAGGCAATGCTTTACTCTGCCATTTGCTTCTTTCCTCCTTCCTTTGTTCCCTTTCCTTCTCTCTCTCCTCTATTCCCTTTCCTCCTCAGTTTCTCTCTTATAATATGCTTTCTCAGCTTCTCTGACTAAATCTCTTAAGGTCATATCTTATAATCCATCTAGACGTTGTAACTTTCTCTTAATATCTAGGGCAGTCTGCTCGATAAAGGCCATTGCAACAGATGCCTTTTGGTCTTCTGCCTGAGGATCAAAAGGAGTATATTTCCTATAGGCTTCCATAATTCTCTCCAGAAACATAGAAGGAGACTCATTAGGCCCTTGGATAATCTCTCTTACCTTGGACAAATTAGTCGGCCCTCTGGCAGCCGCTCAGAGACCCACTATTAGAGAACGGCGATAAGTGGACAGATGCTACCTACATTTAAAGGTGTTGGGGTCCCAGTTGGGTCGGTTCATGGGCCCGTAGGGATGGAGAGGGAGCATCACAGGGGCTTCCGAGTTTTCTATTATCCATCTCCTGCGGGTTTTTTTTTAGTTGGCCCAGCTTCCTTCAGGGGAGCAGGGGCTGCTGCTGCTGCGGGGAAGTCCCCTGGAGGGCTTGGGTCTGTCCCAATTGCCTCTAGCGGCGGATAGGCTGAGTCAGCGGCGGGAGGATCATCTGGAAGATGTTGTGGGTTGGGGAGCGAGGGTAGAGGATAAGGAGAGAGAGGAGTGTCCAGTCTTGTGACTCAGAATGGAGGGAAGAGGGGGAGGAGCAGAATGTTGGAATGATAGGATCGTGGGGCAAGGGGTATATGGCTGTTGATCTGGGTGGCCACGTGGCCCCGGTGAAAGACAATATCTCTGACTTTTCGGATTAGAGGGAAGTGGAAGGATTCTTCTGGGGGCCATCCGACTCCTAGGATGGGCCATTCTGAAGCACAGAGAGTCTGCCAGGTCCGGCATTTTACTGAAAAAGAAAGATTCTTGGTACTTGAGCGGACATCAGTCCAATGATCAAGGTTAAGGGACAGAGGCATGGAAGTGCTTTGTCCCATAATGTCCCATAATGGGAGTTACTCAAACAGGGACAGTGAATACACAAACATGACACAGACAAAGACAAACAGTAAACGTTTAACATGAGTCCAAGACAAAGATTAGAACTGAGTAACTGGCAAAACATGATGGGTTAGACAATAAAGACAGACAGTAAACTCAACATGAGTTCCTGACAATGAACAAAACTGAGTAGCCAGCAAAACCTGATGGGCTGGAAAACCGAATCGTGAAGCAAAAAATAACCGAGTTGAGGAAACTACTAATCCTCTATTTCCCGAGTCCTCTGGAGTGTCCCCCAGGGACGTGGCCTGTGGCTCTGTGACACATCTGTCAGCCACCGTCGCAGAGAGCTAATGTTCTTCACCGACAGCCATTTTGCCAAGCCCTAACCTGAAACCTGAAACCAGAAAGAGGCACCTTACTTACTCTGAAAGGAGTCCGTTGGGGTCTTTTTTTTGTCACTGCTGGATTTCTCAGCTAGGGCCTCCAGATGAAAAGGTGGGCCGAACGTCGGAGGAAAAGACCACCAAGAGAATTTCTCATGAAACAGCAAAGGGTTTATTGGGGGTCCAGCATGCTGGGGCTCAGAGCTCACTTCAGAGGAGCAAGGAACAAAGAGCCCCGAGAACAACATGAGCAGATTTTATATACATTCTTTAGAGAGGGCAGGGACTTAACATACATCATAGCTTCCTTTAGCAAATCACCGTATACCGTGGGAAAATGAAATAACAACTCTAAAACATGATTTGCACATTCATTGGTGGGAATAGTTCAGGCAGAGTGTTATTGGTTAGCCCTGAGAAGGGGTATACATTTAAAATTATTGGTCGAAGCCCTGAGATGTATATGTGCTGAGCTGCACGGTTTTTGAGAAGAGGTTGTTAAGTAACTAGGTGGTCAGGGAAGATTTCAACACACATCTAAAGGGCAGTTCCAGGAATTGTCTTAACTGCCACAGGAATTTCAGGCTCTGAGTGCAGCCTGGATACTTTACAGAACCTGGTTCTTTACGTTTCAAATTCAATTTCTTTTATTCTTTCAGAACCTTACAAAGGAAGGCGAGAGACTTCATCAACAATGACTGCAATTTTGGTCATTTTGGTTTTGGAAGCAGACATGGGATCTTTTTTTAGATCCTTACGGTGCTGGTAATCAAAGCCACAGCCTCACACAGGGCCAAGAGGCTGATTAAGACATATCCCATTCCAAAGCAATTACTTCTCTGAGGTCAGTTACAGAACTCAGTCTCTGAGGGGAATCACATCAGAGTTCAAGCCCAGGTGGACCCAGTCATCTCTTCCAAACTCCACACAAATGACCACAATTAAAACCAAAACACTCCCCCAAGGCCCTCATCTTCTTCCATATATACATTCATCATAACCTCTGGCTGGATGTTTCTATGAATGTCACAGCCTAAGAGAGTTTCCAAAATAAGGTCTCTTTCCCTTCATTTGCCTAACCACAGGGTAGCCTGGACACCCTTTCTGTGAACCAGGATTGATCACATAGGTCTGCCGTTAATACTGCTCTGCTTCTCCAATTTGAGGCCTACTGACTGTCAGGTATAGTTTCTTCATGTGATTTGGAGTCATGAGAAAACCCAATCATCTCTGCAGGGCTTGAAAGAACTCATTTGTCCCAAAGGATCCCTATTCTCACTTGATGGAGGTCAGGAACCTAAAAGAGGAAGGTGAGAGACTTCATACACCATGACTGATCTTTTTTGCATTTTGGTTTTGGATGCACACATTGGATTTTTCTTTAGATCCAACTGGTGCTGAGAATCTAAGCCACTACCTCACACAGGGCAAAGAGGCAGATTCAGACACATCCCTTTACAAAGCATTTAAGCAAAGAGCCACAGGTGATGCCCATTCATTACCTTTTGAAAACAGTTTTCTTCAGGATTCACAAAGGGCTGGCCTGAGGCAAAGACCTTCCTGATATTCATGGCAACAGGCAAATAGGTTAGCAAAAGGCCCAAAGCAGGGTTTCTCCACTGAGACTTTCCTGGTCACACTGATATCTGAGTTTTCTGAGATGCTCGCATTCCCTTCAGCTATCCAGTACATGGCCATGTCACAGAGCTTGGAGGTCGTACATATCTTGGACACAAAACCATGAGCCTATTCTGGAGAGTGGCCAGAATTCAGGAAGAAAACAGGATCTTGGGAAGATAGTAGGTGTTGCCCATCAATAATGAAACCTGCAATCCATTCCTAAAATGGGCAGGATGAATGCTGGGAAGCTTTCTACTAGACAGGACACACCCATTGATGAATTCTTATTTCTAATGTTTTCAACCACGGACACAGTGAGATACACAGACATAGAAACACTCACCTTGTCAAACGACTTTCTAGAAACAGTCCACTCCTAACCAAACATACTGACTTTCCTACCTATTCTGAGAACATGAGACAAATCCACAAACTCACACCCACATTCACAAAGGCCCCTCCTTCCCCCAAGTGAGTCTGTGACTTTCCAGAGTGTCCTCTGACTGGTGGACCATACTATGTTCCCCCGAAATGGCCTGTCCTGTCTCAGATCCGGTCTCCTTGTCCAACTCTGTGAAGTTGTCAGGAGCCTGGGCTGACCACTACCTGCTTTCTCTGGAAAGGCCCGTCTTCAGAGCTCTACTTGCATTTGGCCATCCTCAAATCATTAGGTATCAAGAAAGACAGACTCTGTCCTTGGTAAATCCAAACAAGTGAGCCAACTGGGACTGGGACTGGGACTGGCTCTGTGTGCCTGGCTTCCTGGATAACAAGTTCAGGGAGTTCCATCACCAAAGATGTGACTTAGGTCAATTCCTTCAGGAACGGAATGAGGTCACTGCCTTGGCAACCACTTTGTCCTAACAGTGGCTTCCAAGGGTTCCTTGAGATAGTGGCTGCCCCTACTTCCTGTGGCACTTTCACAAGTTAGAATGGTATATAAACCATAGGGACCGAGGAGAAGCTCTCCACACAGGGCTGGTTTGGTCCATCTTCTTTATATTAAGAAGAGAGAGGCTGATTCAGACACATCGTTTCATCCTGACCAGGTTGTTTGCAATGGAAGATGACTTTTGCTCTCTCACGTCCTTTATATCTGCCTACATCTTCTCCTGGGATCATTTCTGCATCAACCTTTGAGGTTCTCAGCAATTGGAAGATCACCTACATGCCTGTATTGTAAGACCAACTCTGTCTATGCTCTTCTGTAAAGTTAGATTGAGAGAACAGTGTATGGTTAGGGTTAATAACATATTCTATTTGGGTTAGGCATCATTCTGCGGAATGAATAATGGTATTGGGAACCTGCAATATTCACAAGAATATATCGGTGAAATATAAGTATGAAACCAGAAAATCTAGGTACGATTTGAAGCCCTGAAGGGCATTGGGCCATTTAGTGGGATACTTAGGTTTGAATTATGTTCTGCACAAATGTCTCAGATAAATCGATATGCAATGGCATAGGACCTTGTACCTTGGATGATTGAATGTAGAAGAGAACATCCAGTCAAAAATGAATAGTCCATAGGATTAGAAAGATAGTCGGTAGGTTTAGTAAAAAGGGTGAGTATAGGAATCGGACCAAAAGTTCATTAGCAATATTGTTTCGTTTAGAGAGTGAATGTAAATATTAGCACATGTGAAAAGTCATTCACAATGATGAACTGGAGAAAATATGTAGGAAAAAGATATCAATAGAGACATTAGAAAATCAGGCAAAGTATAAGGTGAGTGATAGGATTAGACATTTTCAACATGGTTGAAGTTGAATGTATAATCTTAGGAAGAAACAAATATGTAGACACCAATAGGATTGACATTTCAGAGCATTAGGCAATCTGGACATGGTTGATTTTAGTATTCCATGCTCACTTTGCATTTTGCTTTGGTGAAAGGTTAATACAATAGGTACTTGTCACTTCCTGTTTTTCTGTATGCTTAACAAAACACTGTTGAAATCTTGAGAACTGTTTGCTAATTTTGTTCCCAGAATGTGCTGTCCCCAACTGCCAAACTGCAGAATGTACTCCCTCACCTGGTTGCATGCAAACCACCCACTCGCCCTGACCCATCAAAAATTTCCTTCCATGCCCTCTCCAAGAAAAGTATATAAGCTCTTTTTAAGCTGTTCTCAGGGCTCTCTACTCTTTTCATGTGAGCTCTTAGCCCCAGCATGCTGGACCCCCAATAAACCGTTTGCTGTAGCTGAGTGAAAATGGTATACTCTTCTGGAATTAAAAGATGCTTTCTTTTGCTTGACTCTGCATAAAGATAGTCAGTTTCTGTTTGCTTTCGACTGGGTAGACCCAGAAACTGGAATGTCTGGTCAACTAACTTGGACTAAACACCCACAGGGGTTCAAAAATTCCCCCACTCTCTTTGATTCAGCCCTCCACAGAAATCTCAACAACTTCAGAACTACGCACCCCAAAGTCACTCTGCTTCAATATGTGGATGTCCTGCTACTGGCTGCCAACACCAAGTAAAACTGTGAGTCTGGGACCCAAGCACAATTATCTGAAATTGCTGAACTCGGGTATAGAGCTTCGGCCAAAAAGGCCCAAATTTGCCAGCAAGAAGTAATCTTCCTGGGGTATTCCATTAGGGGCGGTAAATGATGGCTCACTGAGCCCAGAAAACAAACTGTTGTGCAGATACCACTGCCATCTAACAGGGGACAACACAGAGAGTTTCTTGGGACTGCTGGCTTTTGCAGGTTATGGATACCTGGGTTTGTGTTCTTTGCGGCTCCTTTATACCCTCTGTTAAATGAGGATGCCCAATTCCAATGGACCCTTTAGCACCAGCAAGCTTTTTATAATATTTAAAACACTGACACTGAACTCCTCAACTTCACTGAGCCCAGCCTGCAATTTCAGAAAGCCCTACACTACATTAAAAATGTACATCAACTTACTCACCTTGGTTCAAAGAAACTGCAGGCATTCCTGAAGGATCAGGAACAGAGATTTCGACTAACTCACTCACAGTGAAAGGAAATAACTCACAAAAGCCTGTCGGTTCTGTCAATTGGTTAATGCTTACACTTCCAAGCTTCCTGCAGGAAAGCACCTACGAGGAACCAGACCAGGACAATTCTGGAAAGTGGACTTCACTGAAATTAAGCCAGCAAGGTATGGACTTAAATATCTCTTAGTCTTTGTAAATACAATTTCAGGATGGATTGAATCCTTTCTCACAAAAAAAAAAGAAAAAAAAAAACAACCGCTGAAACGGTGGTCAAGTACATCCTGAAAGATATTTTTCTAAGACACGGCCTGCCTAAGGTAATAGGGTCTGTTAATTGAACGGTGTTCATGGCCCAGGTGAGTCAGAGCTTAGCCAGGACCCTGGGGATTAATTGGAAGTTACATTGTGCATATAGACTCCAGAGCTCAGGACAGGAAAAAAAAAATAAATAGAACCATTAAAGAGACCTAAACGAAATTAAGCTTAGAGACCGGCATAAAAGATTAGAGTATGTTCCTGCCTTATGCACTGTTTCATGCAAGAAATACTTGCTTGACAGACTAAAAGCTCTTGAAAGAACTCAGCGATACCTGTGGAAACAGCTGGCCACTGCCTACCACCCTGGGGACGAGGGGACTCCACATGGATATCAAGTAAGAGACTTCGTCTACATAAGACGACATCAGGTGTCATCCCTGGAACCCGGCTGAAAAGGACCATACCAGGTGCTACATATAACACCTACAATGGTATATGTAGACGGAATCACTTGCTGGATCCATGCCTCTCATCTCAAGCCTGCGCCCTCTCCAGACTCTGGCTGGATACTGGAAAAGAGTGGTAACCCTTTCAAATGGTGTATTCACCAGGTGGATAAGGCTATAGATTCTCCCCTTGGCCACAAGTAGTCCTAATGCTCATCAGCCCGTACAGCAGCGATGGCTAATCACAAATCCTACTAGACAAGAAGTATGATCTATCTCGCATACAGCCCCCTTAGGGACCTGGTGGCCATCTCTCCACCCAGATATTTGTCAGCTGGTTATAGGTGGTTCCTATTGGGATATCCCTGAAGAAGAGGATCCCACTAAAATTCCGTTAAATGCCTTCTGTACCATAGATAATGGAAACAAACATTATGGATGTAGGGACACACGAGCCAGATGCAGGTTGGCTAGCCTAGATTACTATGTTTTCCCGGCGGACTATCAAAACCACAAACAGCCATGGCAGTGTGGGGCAAAAGCCGACTTCTTCTGTAAGTCATGGGGATGTGAGCATACAGGGGCTGCCTGGTGGAATCCAAACTCCTCATCAAATTCAGTACACAGCATTGACCATATTACCAATTAGACAATCAAAACTGATGGCCCCCAGATGGGTCTCTAGATCCTCAAATTCTGTGTGACCTTTTTAACTTCTGCAAGTGCTCAAAAGGGTGAAAGGAGATTCCCCTATGGGCAGGCCAATTCCCTCCTTCTCTCACATCCTGAACTATGCTTCTCCAATAGATCCTCACCCTCTGCCTTCTGCTCCAGAATCTCTGCTGTCACTCCCACCTCAGCAACCTGATTTCTCCCCTCCAATTTCTAGATCAAAACCCAAACCTCGGTTCTCAGACAATTGCCCCCTTGCTGAGGTAGCAGGTAGTGAGGCACCCCTCCACCAACTCACTCCTCTCTTCTTCTGTCAGTGCCCGCACCGGGTCCCACCAGGTCCTCTTACCAGCTATACCAAAGCTCAAACCAGCTGAGGAGAGCCCTCAGAACCCTATCCAAGATGTAATAAAAATGGCTTTTAAAGTAGCTTTGTCATCACTGAAAACAGGTTACTAAGAATTTAAAGTCCCTCAGAGACTTTTTGGGATACTCACTCCCGTCTTCCCCTCTGCTCTACCTGTTCTACTGCTCACGATTTTGTTGCTAGGAAAATCCCAAACCCCTTTCTCATTATTCTTTTACATCTCTCCTTTCTCATACACAGATCCATGTAGCTGCTCTCCCCCCGCCTTCCCCATCTTTCCCCTCTGTAAAAGGCCCACAAAAAAGTCTTAACTGACCTTCTCCAAAATTCTTCACCAAGGCTGACTTTAGGACTTTCAGCAAAAGAGTCCCTATAAAAGAGTTCAATGTAGACAAACTTCCTCTTTTCATGTTGCCTGTTCTACTTGGCAACTGGCTGGAAAAATCAGCACTCCTAAGCTAGACAGCTCCTTACTAATTTTTTCACAAAATATGTGAACAAGGCCTCTGGCCTTGAGCTGGGGCTTCACAGGGACGGCTACATTTGTAAGATAAAGAAGTTACCAACTGGACCCCATGGTAACAGCTGGCAGGGAGAAAACAAAAAAGAGAAGAAAAAAGCTCTCCCTCTCCTAGGTGTCCTTAAAAAGGTAACTTGCCCAGAACAGAGGAAAAAAAAAAAGAAACAAAAACTGCTTTTTGTGGACTTCTGCAGACTGTGAACTTCTGAGCCCCTTCCATTACATATTGGGGACAAAATTCTAAAACTACCTAAACTTGGGGTTCAAGGGATTAATTGATTACAACAGAAGCAATGCCCTCTATATCCGGTTGCAACCAAATATGACTGTTTCTCTGTTTTCGGTGCTATCTTAGGTGCCTTGCCCTGTCCATACCAACAAGAGTATTATTCTATATACTTAAACATTGTTTATGTTTTCATAAAATTGTCAACTGGTGCAATTAATTATGTAATGGTGCAGATGTTTCCCAGAGTGCTCTATCATGATGCAGGTTCATTAAGATCAAAAAGCGGGGGGCATACAACCCGGTTCTGCCGGGAATCTGTATTCCTCACTTTAGCCATCCTATTAGGAATAGAAGTTGCTGCAGGGCTGGGCACAGGAACCACTGCCGTAGTCCATGGAACACAACAAATGACCCAATTAGAAGCAGCAGTAGAACAAAGCTTTAAGATATTAAACCTCCATCACAGCCTTACAGGAATCTTTAAAATCTCTCTCTGAAGTTGTTTTACAGAAAAGGCGAGGGTTGGACCTCCTCTTCATGAGAAAAGGGGGCCATTGTGCTGTATTGAGGGAAGAATGTTGTTTTTATTCCGATCATACTGGTTGTAAAATTATCTATGAGTAAATTGAGAAGACACCTTAAAGCGCATCAACGAGAGAGAGAGGCCCCAAAAGGGTGGTTACAGTCTTCGTTCACACAGTCCCCCTGGTAAACTATGCTTTTATCAGCTTTGGCCGGTCCATTAATAATCATCATATTATTGCTAACTCTAGACCCTGTTTGCTCCACCGTGTAGTTTCATTTCTTCAAGCTCAAATTGGACAAGTTAAATTTTGGTAATCAGAAAACAATATACCCCACTAGCAGACATAAAATGTGACACCCCTCAATGATCACTTTTATGATTAAACGTAACCAGAAGAAGAAGTGGGGAATGAAAGATTAATAAAATAGGTATTTGTCACTTCCTGTTTTTCTGTATTCTTAACAAAACACTATTGAAATCTTGAGAATTGTTTGGTAATCTTGTTCCCAGAATGTGCTGTCCCCAAATGCCAAACTGCAGAATGTAATCCCTCACTCAGTTGCACACAAACCGTCCATTCGCCCTGAACCACCAATAAACTTTCTTCCCTTCCCTCTCCAAGTTAAGTATGTAAGCTCTGCTTAAGATGTTCTAAGGGCTCTAGGCTCTATTCAAATTAGGTCTGAGCCCCAGCATTCTGGACCCCGAATAAACCCTTTGCTGTTGCATGAGACAGTCTCTTGGTTGTCTCTTCCTCCAATGCTAGAATGACTTTTACATTGGTACAATCATAAGTATGACCTTTGCTTTTTGTGTCCAAAATATTACTTTGATAAAATGAATATATAGATCAGGAGACATGAGTATTTCTTCCACCATTTCTTGCAGCAATATTTTGAAGACATAAAATTAGTATTGGGTGTACAAATAGGTGTACTCTGTGTCTATGAATATAGAGATAATTCATGAGTAGACCATACTGTGAATAAATAATATAACTAGTTCCAACTTTAAATAATGGATCGAATTGATATCTGAAAAAATACAGGAAATCTTATTTTGATATACATACATTCATTCCAACGAGTTATACATCTAATAGTAATATTAGGGTTATGGTTTATCATGAAGAGTGTGTGAGTTTTGCTTCAAAAGTGATTATGGAAATCAAAAATAATGTGTTTGGGAAGAAGTCTCATGAAAAGACCAGTCAAGAAACATGGAGGAATACATGTGTTCTGAAGCAGGAAGTGATTGAAAGCGAAACAAATGCGTACAAATTTACTAACTTCTGGATGAAATATATATACTATGATGTGCATAAATTGAAGAAATAGTAATGAACCAGTGTTGAATAAAAACTAACATCAAAATATACATCATGTCCCATAGGAATCTACTTGCATTAATGTTAAACTGGATCAGTTACTGGAGAAATATTAGGATTTGTATGCAACAGTCACTGAAGTTAGTTTTCAGAACTAGGAAAAAAAATATGTATTTCAGGTGAATGAATACTTCTGAGAATAATCTTGTGAAAAGTTTACTATAAATCCACATACATGAACATGAATAAATGTAGGGAGTGAATAATAAGATGCATATATTTCATATTTTAAAAAATCTGGAGAGTATATATATATATATATATATATATATATATATATATATATATATATACAAAACACAAACAAAGACATTAAAAAGTAGCAATATATATGCCAATCAAAATTCATCGTGAAATATATATCATCTACAGATCCAAAAATATTAATTTTACTGAACATGGATTTATGTATAATGTTGTTCAACTAGGAAGCTCACTCACAGTTCGAATTTTCAGTTCCAAAAGCGTTTAGGAGGAGTGATCTCTTCTCACACTTTGTATCTGCCAAGTTAGCCACCTCACAGGAATGTACGTGTGATACCAGGTAAGATTCTATATGTGCATATGAAAATACATGTGCTGAATAGCCTACAGAGAAAGGGAAACAGAAAATCACATATTTGTTAACTTTCCAAACACATGGAGAACTATTTCAACAAAAAATTGACAAGATTTATAACTCCTAACCTATATCATGCAAAAGGCAAAACCAAATATACACCTTGCCTCCTGTGAACTGCTTGTATTTCTATTCTATTTGGGTTATTTTTCTCCATCATATTAGGATTTGTAGTCAGAGTCTAGTACGGTATGGGTTAGTATCAGGGGTTCAGTATTTCGAATGGAAAATTTTAAAATGAATCCAATGTGTATGTAAATATGTGCTACACAAAAAATCTTCCCACTCTCATCCAGAACAATGCCTTGAGAATACCTGTGCCCTAATTAAGACACAATTAGAAGAGAAGAGTTAGAAAATCTGTGAATACATATCTGGAATGGAATATGGTCAGGAGTTCAAAACCTTGGAAGTGGTAGAGGAGTCTCCAAAAGTAAAGGACAGGGTAAACACTCCACAAACATGGAGGTCTACTGGCCTAGAGAATTCTTGAGAATCTGCCTGTGAGGTTGGGCACTTGAAACATATGTTGTTGTCAGGAGCTTTAGCTTCCTTTCTAGTGAGACCATCAAAGCTCTGACTGAATCTATGAGACCTGGAGGACATGGTTTCTTCTATTTCAATGAACATGAGTCAGCAGTGCTGAATTCTCTCTTTTTAGGTAAACTGTGGCCACTGGGGGCTAAATGTCTACCATGTGGACTGTGAAACCATATGGTCATCCTCCATTTTCATGGTGTTTCTTGCTGTTGCACTGGGAGTTTTGTATTTGCTTCATGATATGCAAGGTTTTCAACTGGGACACAGTGCGGGAGGGAGTTCTGTAATGTGTGGTGGGTCAGGGTCTGCAGGAGAATAAAAGAACAAGACTTCTATCCCACATAGCTTGCCTCCTTGACTATAGCAACCTGATTCTGAACAATGTCCTGAAACTTCTCCATATATCAAGATGCCTTTACATATAAGGGTCTGCTGGCTTCACCATGTCAGTCACAAGCCATTTGGAAGCCAATGGCAGATCCACATGGCCACCCCACAGATGTTTTATCACACACCTGCCCACCATTGCTCTAGGCCCACTACTCAGCAGGATGCAACTTTCTGGCATCTCTGTTAAAAACCATTTTTATGAAAACCAGTCAATCAAGGCACTGTCTGGTATATTCATTGTTGGGAAAAGTATACACGGCAGCCATAACCCAGAGAAAATTCCCAACATGGCGCCTAAGGACTTTTTCTTCCTACCTTCTTCTTTCCTGCAGTGGCGTGAAAAGTTCCCGCCCGTGTGAACTCTCCCGCCTCCTCCAATTTCAAATCTCGCTGGCGGAGAACCTTAGCCCCAATGAGAACAAATTCCTGGGCTCCGGAGGTGATATCTGAAAGAACTTGCCAATAAATGGGTTGCCTGCCATTTATCTAAGCCCTTCCATCTCCCCCTTAGTTATATATAAGCACACAGCTTTTTGCAATAAAATTGGAATTTTCTGGTGAAGTGTCTTTGCATGGGGAGTTCTTTCATTCTGGTGCCCCGTGAGAGGATACAGGTGAGCTCTTTCCAACAAGAGCCCCGTGCCCCACTCCGCCGAGACACTCTGCCCTAGTCCTCTCTTTTCAGACGCCAGCTTGCTGCACTCACCACTGATCTGATGTAAGTAATCCTCCCCTGACCCCGGCTCACCAACTCCCTTCAGGCTGCCACTGGTTTTGTGACAGTGATCGTCAGGCACACTCCAGATGCCTGGTAGGGGAGAGGGAATTCCTCCCACTAAGACCTTTACTAGTTGCAGTGGACCCTCTGGTGTTTCGTTTCTTTTTGGGGCATGAGGCTTCTGAGTTTACACGAGAGGCTTTATGGATTTTCCTGCTCTACTGCCGCTGCTGCTGCCGGCTAGAGTTGCTGTATCCTGTGGGGTTGCTGTGTATGGCTGAAGCTGCCTCTCTGCTCAGCGAAAACTGAACTCCCGGCCTGGAATTGCATTCTGTCAGAGCCAGAGTTTTGTTTTCATTACTGACTTCTTCTGCTGCAGTTGAAAACTTTCCTGACGTCAGGTTGCCCTTGGCTCCAATTCCTTTTGGTTTCACAGATCGCACTTCACTGGTGATGACCAGGTAGTGCCCTCTGTATTTCCTCGTGATGGCTTGTCATTTTGGGGACGCCCACCTGACCCCCGTTTGCCCTGAGCTTCCTGGAAGCCGTTCCAGCCCGGGTTTTCTCTTTGTCTTTCTTGCTTACTCCTATTCTCTCTCTCTCTCTCTCTCTCTCTCTCTCTCTCTCTCTCTCTCTCTCTCTCTCTCTCCCATCTCTCCCTGTGACTATGGGCACCTCTTAGTCTGCACCTGAAGACTCACCTCTCAAATGTTTAATAAAAAATCTGGCCACACTCTCCCTCACACCAGACATCAAGCCCAAACTTTTAATCAAAATCTGTACCCATGATTGGCCTACATATCCACTGGATAATGGCAATCATTGGCCACCAGAAGGCTCCTTAGATCCAAACCTCTTCCGGGACCTTTTTAACTACTGCCAGCATCTGAAAAAGTGGAGGGAGATTCCCTGCATTTAAGATTTTAGCCTTCACACACAGCACCCTGCTCTCTGCTCCTTTTGCCCTCCCTCTCAGGTCCTCTTTGCTTGAAAACCCCTCTCTTCCCCTACTTCTATTCCTGACTTCACAGATTCTTCCTCATTCGACCAAGCAGATGAACCCCCACCTTATCCCCCAGCCCCATCTGCCCCTTCTCTCCCGCTATACCTTCCTCTTCCTCTGCCTAATTCCATGGATCCTCCGCCTTCCGTTTCATCCCTCTTTCCTCCGCCCTCTTCTGCCTGCTCCACCTCCTCCTCCTCCACAGAGACACTCCCTTCCTCTCCCTCTCCTTCCTGTTCACCGCCTTCCTCTTTCAGTCCTCCTGTTACCAGGTCTAAGGGACTCCTTCCCACCCCCAAGACAATTGCACCCCTTCGTGAGGTAGCTGTTCCCGAGGGTGTCATCAGAGTCCACGTTCCGTTTTCCATGTCGGACATTACTCAGCTAGAGAGGAAGTTAGGCTCTTTCACCACTGACCCCACCACTTGCATTCGGGAGTTTCAATGGGTCCTGCAAGTATGTAGCCTCACTCATCATGACATCTACATGCTCTTGGCCAATACACTTCTCCCCAAGGAAAGGCAATGAGTCTGGGAGCTAGCCCAAGCCCATGCTGATGAAAATCATAGGACCAATCCTACCCACCCCACAGGCCCTCATGCTGCCCCAGAGCAGGATCGCCTATGGGATTACAAGACCCGTGAAGGCTTACAGTTTCGTGACCTTTTTACATCCTGTCTCTTGGCGGGGCTGAAAAAGGCCACCCGCAAGGCTGTTAACTTTCAAAAGGTGCAGGAGGTCATTCAAAGGAAGGAGGAAACACCTTCAGATTTCCAGGATAGATTAACCAAGGCCCTTCAACAGTACACAAAACTCGACCCAGAAACCCCAGATGGCCGTCATGTCTTAATGACATACTCTCACTATTAAAAGTCACCATTCACATATCACCCCACATTATTCTACCTCTCATTTCCTCATGATGTTCCTAGGGCAAATACACCTCCTTCATGCAGTCTCCCACGACTATCTAAACCAGTTAACCCTGAGGTTTGGGACACAACTACACCCTCTATGGCTAAATGAAGTCCTATTCATATTGTCTTACACGACCCTTCAAGATATATTAGTCAACCACAATATCTACTCACAACCACAGCCTTCCTCGGATTAGAACCCATCATCCAGGATTTATTATGAAAGGGGTATCTTAGGCCTACACAATCTCCTTTCAACACCCCCCATTCTGGCAGTTAAGAAACCTAACGGGTCCTACAGGCTGGTTCAAGACCTTCACCTTGTCAACTCCTCTGTGGTCCCCATCCACCCGCTAGTGCCCAACCCTTACCCCTGCCTCTCTCAGATCCATGCCACTACTACCCACTTCTTGATCCTAGATTTCAAAGATGCATTCATTTCTATTCCCTTGTCATCAGAATCTCAGGATATCTTTGCTTTTACGTGGACTGACCCTCACACCCGCCATTCTCATCAGCTTACCTGGACTGTCCTCCCACAGGGATTCAGGGATAGGCCCCATCTCTTTGGCCAAGTTCTTGCCCAGGACCTCACATCCTTTCACCCGACCTGTCCTGACTCTACTCTCCTTCAATATGTCGATGACCTTCTTCTATGTAGTCCCTCTTGGGAACACTCTCAATCCCACAAGGCTCAGCTTCTTAATTTCCTAGCATACAAGGGATATAGGGTGTCTCCCCACAAGGCCCATGTTTTCCAGTTTTTTCTCATCTATCTTGTTTTTTGCCTTACACATAGGAAAAAGGAAATAACACTGGATAGGAGGCAACTCCTTTCTGATCTTCCAGTGCCCCATACGAAAGCCGAAATACTATCATTCCTAGGACTAGAATTTATTTTAGGGCCTGGATCCCAAATTATTCTCTTCTAACCAAAAGCCTGTATGACCTAGCAAAGGGACCCCCTAATGAATCTCTTGCCTCCTCCCCTAACTACCACTTCTGCAGGCTTCAGCAGCTCCTCTTAAAGGCACCTGCCTTGCACCTTCCTGATATTTCAAGACCATTTCATCTATATGTCCATGAAAAAGGGGAGCAAGCATTTGGGGTCTTAGGTCAAAACTATGGGCCTACATTTGCACCTCTGGCATATATGTCCAATAAAGTAGACCATACAATCTGTGGGTAGGCCCCTTGCTTAAAAGCTTTGGCTGCTTAACAAATTTTACACAAAGAAGCCTCTAAGCTGACTTTTGGGGCCCCTTGAACTATTCACTCCCCACATCACTTGAAGGATCTTTTAGCTTATAAGGGCCTACAAACCCTTCCTCCATCCAGAGTTCTGTCGCTCCCCACTTCATTTCTGGAAAACCCTAATATTACTTTCCTCCCCTGCTCTGCACTGAACCCTGCCTCACTGCTCCCAATGACTCCCACGTCTAACACAACAATTCATAATTGCTTGGAAACCTTAGATGATTTCCTTCCCTGTCATTCTTCAATTTCTGAGGGACCACTCACCAAGCCTGACCTTATCTGGTTCACTGACGGCAGTTTCTTTAGGCAGAATGGCACTCATTACTCTGGATACACTGGAGTTTCAGCCACTGAGATTATAGAGGCCAAAGCTCTACCTTCAGGAACTACCAACCAGCAGACTGAACTCATAGCAGCCACTCGTGCCTGCCTTCTAGCACAAGGCAAATCCCTCACCCTTTATACTGACTCAAAATATGTCTTCCATATCTTATTTTCCCATGCTGCAATATGAAAGGAGCGAGGACTACTTACCACCAAAGGTAATGTGATCACTAATTCGGCTCTTATAAGCAATCTGATAGAGGCCTCCCACTTTCCCACCCAGTTGGGAGTTGTCCATTGTAGGTCCCATCAGAAGGACGGCTCTCTTATCACTGAGAGCAATGCCAAAGCTGACCAGGCGGCACGAATAGCTGCCACCACTTCCAGTTATTGCCCCCATTGGGGGACATATAATGGCCACTTTAGACATCTCATCTGAAGCCACTACTTCTTCCAGTAAGAACAAGGATCTTTTCAAGTTCCTTTATACTCTATTCCATTCCGATTCTCAGTCTTTGACCCTCTTTTTACAGAGCTTCTTCTCCCTCACCCCCTCTGACAAAGCCATGCTACAGAATATAGCCTCTAATTGTCAGATCTGTCAGCGGACCAACCCTCACACTTTTTTAAGGCCCAAACCTTTCCCTTCCCACCAAGCCCGGGGACACATTCCCACTGCTGACTGGCAGGTACACTTCACCAACATGCCCAAAGTATGGCACACTAAATACCTCCTTGTCTTTGTGGACACTTTCTCTGGTTGGGTTCAGGCATTTCCCATTTCCAATAAAAGGCTTCCACTGTAGCTTCAATCTTTCTGACAGTCATCATCCCCAGGTTTGGAATTCCCACTTTCCTACAATCTGACAATGGCCCTGAGTTTATTTCTAGGATCACACAAAAGGTCTCTCAAGCCCTCTCCTTCAAGTGACATGTTCACTGTCCATATCACTTTCAGGCTTCAGGGAAAGTGGAAAGGGTAAATCGTACTCTAAAGGAAGTCCTTACCAAATTGACAATGGAATTAAACTTAGACTGAGTCAAACTCCTTCCCTTGGATTTGTTTCGAATCAGAGCTCTACCTAAGAAACCATCTTTACTGTCTCCCTTTGAGATAAGGTATTCAAGACCTCTTATCCCCCCTGGGTTGGTCATTTCACAAGGACCTCTCACCCGAGATTTGTCTTTGCCTCTCTTGTTTTATCTTCGCTCGGAACTCTGGAAATATCAGGACTGGCTTCTTCTGGACCCAGTCCCCACTCCAAACACTCCTCCCTTAACAGCTGGGAGTCTAGTCTATTATAATACCCCAGAGGAGAACGGGCCTCTTGCCCCAAAATGGGAAGGACCCTATCCTGTCATTCTCTGTACCCCCAACTCCACCTAACTCTCCTTATCAGACAACTGTCTCACCCCTTGGATTCACATATCTAGGTTGAAGCCATATCACCCAGAGGCCCACCTGATGACGACAGGACCACCCCAGAGGAACTCCAAGAATCACCTCCTGAACCTCCCCTTTACTCCTGCTCTCCACTCCCATCTCACCCATTTAAGTTGCGGCTAACACGGTGTTTCCCGCAGAACAATTCCTCTTAAAGAAGGCACAATGAGCTCTCCCGACACCCTAGTCTTCTCTAACTGCTTGTTTTTTGTGCTCTGCTTATTTTCTGTGCTCTGTCAGGACTGGTATCTACCCTCCTCTGCTACAATGTATTTTTTCACTCTTCGGGAATGATACTCAGAACATGGCATGCAGAATGTCCACGCAGTGGATGCAACTGCTTGCTTCATCCACAACTGCACATCTATTTCCCTAAAATTGTCACCTTCAAGGACCTTCGTCCCTGGTAGCTGGAACTGGCCTTTCATTTGCTTCCTTTTTCATCAAACCAAAGACTATTGTCATTGGTGGCCTGAGATATATAATGGGTGCCCCTATAAGTCATGCAGGTTCCATCATGAACGTGGTAGCTATTCTTACCACTCACTTGGTTACCATGAAGGGTGGACTTCTAGTTACCTAAAGTGGCATAAAGGCTCTTCATCCAATAACAATGGATGGTATACTTTAGATATACCTGACCCCAAGGCCAAACGTTGGGACTATGTTGAGTTTGCTGTCTATGCTCGGACAACCTCAGCCAGACCCACAATGTGGATGACTGTTGGCCGCACCCTGATCACGCCACCTAAGGCAACCATCCAGGTAGTCGAACACATTAAGGAGTCAGAATCAAAACTTCGAGATCTTATCCATAGCTCATTTAAAGAGGATTCAGAGCCTTCAACCCCCTCAGGTCCCCCTCCCACATGGCTCAATTTGCTACACCAAACTCTTTGATTATTAAACTCCACCCCTCTTTCTGTGCCTACTTCTCAGTTCTTTCTCTGTGCTTCACTTAGTCGTCCACTTCTAGCAGTGGTCCCATTAGCGGCAGGAAATATTTCAGCAAAAACCTACAATTTCTCTAAGAAAGGAAAACCCCTACATGTGACACGTATCCCACTATGGGAAAGTTGTTCCACCAATACTTTATTTCCTTTCATCTGTTTCCACCTGACAATAATGAATTCTTTACCCATTTGTTCCTTGAGCTTTAGCACCCCATCGAGCCCTGATTTATGAAACCTGGACATTTTCTCTGATGTAACGGGTCTATAAGTACCTCAACGATCAATGTCTCTGGCATCTGTTTCTTGGTTACGGTAGTTCCTCAGCTGTCTTTGTATACTCCCATCGAATTCCGACAGGTGGCCCTACCTTCCTGCACCCTTAGGGCAGTCTTTCTGCCGGTTCTGGTAGGCCTCACATTAACAACCTCAGCAGCGAGTCTCTAACTCTCTGGTGAAGCTATAGGTCATGCTCTATGGGCATCCAATGACCTGCAACAAAAACTGCAGGAAGCACTTGATAACACTGCTCAGTTTCTGGGCTCCTTGCAGTGACGGTTACTTCATTGGCACAACTGGCTTTACAGAACCGAAGGGCAATTGATCTTCTCATTGCAGAAAAAGGGGGAACATGCCTGTTCCTCAGAGAGGAATGTTGTCATTATGTTAATGAATTTGGCCTAATAGAAAAAAATGTTGTTAAATTGCAGGAATTATCAACCCAATTGCTTCCAATCCTTTCTTGCCATGTACTTACTACCAATCTTGGGGCCCCTTATTGGGATGCTCCTTTTTTGTGCTCTCTTGCCCTGCATAATGAAGTGCCTTCAAACCCAACTGAAAAAAAATTTCTAATCAAACATTCAACCAGCTTTTGCTTAGGCACTAGCAGCCTCTGATGACTGATGAACCCCCAACATCTCCAAGAGAACAGTTCACTCAGTGCTGAAGCTCACTACCAGGCACGATGGAATGCAACAGACATCAGACGGCGAGAGACAACGAGCTCGGAGAACCTTTTAATCTGCCATCCTGGATTAATGAGTCTTTATGTCCTTCTAAGTTTCCTCATGGCCCTTGGCCTCTTCTCTGTCAGTCCCCCAACATGGTACTTCTGCCAAAAATTGACCTTTGCTTTAATTTTTATCTTAATTCTGTTTTTATTCGCTCTGATCTTCTTCAGGTGCTGGTGATGCCATGTCCAGGCAACGCTTCCAGTATTTCCCAGAGTCTCTGAAACAGGACCAGTGACTGATACCAACAAACTCCTCCATCCAGGACTGGTTCAATGCCATCGACAACTTGAGGCTTCAGGGAACTTTCATAGACTTCACCCCTATGGAAGTAGCTGTCTGTAGCCACTGGGTTTTCTTTCTGGCTGCCATGATATCCCCAGACCTGCCCCCCGAGAATTCCTCCACTTCCCATTCTAGGCCCCACAGCGCCCCCAAACAGCAAGAAGCAGCCGGATCTGACCAACGACGCCACACTTCCTAAGAAAACAAAAAGGGAGGAATGTTGGGAAAAGTATAAATGGCAGCCATTCCCCAGAGTAAAAACCCCAACATGGTGCCTAAGGACTTTTTCTTCCTACCTTCCTCTTTTCTGCAGTGATGCAAAAATTCCCGCCCGTGTGAACTCTCCCGTCGGCGCCAATTTCAAATCTCTCTGGCGGGGAACCTTAGCCCCAATGAGAACTAATTCCTTGGCTCCGGAGCTGATATCTGAAAGAACTTGCCAATAAATTGGTGCCCTGTCATTTATCTAAGCCCTACCATCACCCCTTTAGTTCTATGTAAGCACACAGCTTTTTGCAATAAAATTGGAATTCTCCTAGCGAAGTGTCTTTGTGTGGGGAATTCTTTCACTCATGATCAGCAACAGGATATCCAAAGGTTCTCCAGTGCCACCTGGTCTGGGAATTTCAGAAATTTGATGGTATTTATTTAGCCATTTTTGAAGGATGAAGTTGGAGTTACTGTGGGTTTCAATTCATGCAGGAAACATTATATGGTGAGGAAGCTCATTTCAATGAAATCTCTGGAGAACACTCACAGGCAAGCTTCCCAAAGAGTGGCCAAAAGTTCACATGAAGCCAGGATCACTGAGGTCTACAATGTGAGGTCCATGTGTGTTTAGACTCTCAACTTTGGCTGCCAAGTCTTTAAGAATAAAATCATGTGATATCCTGGCTGAGATTCCCAGTGCCCTGTGGAAAGCCTCCCTGGACCTCTATCTCAGTTTCCAAGGGCGATTCTGATGCGTGGCCTTCTAAAATCCCAACACATTTCATGGAAGTACTTCTCTGAGGTCAGTTCCAGAACTCAGTCTCTAAGAGGAATCACACCAGAGTTCAAGCCCAGGTAGGCCCAGTCATCTCTTCCAACCGCCACAAAAATGACCACAATGAAAACCAAAACACACCCACAGGGCCCTGATCTTCTTATATATAGACACTCATCATAACTTCTGGCTGGAGTTTTCCATGAGGGGTGCAGCCCAAGACGGTGTGAAAAATAAGCTCCCTTGCCGCTCATTTGCCTAAAGTCCGGGTGGCCTGGAAACCCTTCTTGTGAACCAGGAGTGATCAAATACGCCTGCTGTTAATACTGCTCTGCATCTCCAATTTGAGGCCTACTGAATGTCAGGTATAGATTCTTTATATGATTGGGAGTCAAGAGACAAACCAAAAACCTCTGGGCTAGCCTCCACAGGGCTTTGAAGAACTCATTTTACCCAAAGGATGCCTATTCTCACTTGATGGGCCTCAGGAACCTTAGAAATGAAGTCAAGAGACTTCATTCACAATAACTGCTCTTTTGGCAATTTTGGTTTTGGATGCACACATGGGATCTGTCTTTGGATTTATCAGGTGCTGAGAATCTAAGCCACAGCCTCACACAGGGCCAAGAGGCTGATTCAGACACATCCTTTTCCAAAGCAATTAAGCAAAGAGCCACAGGTGATGCCCATTCATTTCCATTTGAAAACTGTTTTCTTCAGGGTTCACAAAGGGGTGGCCTGAGGCAAAGACCTTCCTGACATTCAGGGCAACAGAACAATAGGTAAGAAAAAGTCCAAAGCAGGGTTTCTCCACTGAGACTTTCCTGGTCACACTGATATCTGAGTTTTCTGAGATGCTCGACATTCCCTCCAGCTATCCAGTACATGGACATGTCACAGAGCTTGGAGGTGGTACATATTTTGGACAAAAACCATGAGTCTATTCTGGAGAGTGGCGAGAATTCAGGAAGAAAACAGGAACTTAGGAAGTTAGCAGGTGTTGCCCATTTATAAGGCAAGCGGCAGTCCATTCATAAATTGGGCAGGATGAATGCTGGGAAGCTTTCTACTATACAGGACACATCAATTGTTGCATTCTCTTTTCTAATGTCTACAACCACGGACACAGTAGCATACACAGACATAGAAACACTCGCCTTGTCAAACGTCTTACTAGAAGCAGTCCACTACAAATCAAAGAAAAAAACGCCTTTCCTACCTATTCTCAGATCATGAGACAAAACCACAAAATCACACCCACACCCACGAAGGCACATCCTTCCCCCATTAAACTCTGTGACTATCCAGAGTTTCCTCTGACTGGTGGGCCAAAGTATGTTCCCCCGAAATGGCCTGTCTTGTCTCAGATCTGCTCTTCTTTCCCAACTCTGTGAAGTTTTCAGGAGCCAGTGGCGAACCACTACCTGCTTTCTCAGGAAAGGCCCCTATTCAGAGCTCTCCTGGTATTTGGCCATCCTCATATCTTAAGGTACCAAGAAAGACTAACACTCTCCTTTGTAAATCCAAACAAGTTAAACCCCTGGGCCTGAGACTTGACTGGCTCCGGGTGCCTGGCATCCTGGATCCCAAGTTCAGAGAGTTCCATCACCAAGGAAGTGAGGTAGGTCAATGCTTCAGGAACTGAATGAGGTCACTTCCTTGGCAACCACTTTGTCCTAACAGTTGCTTTCAAGTGTCCCATTATATGGAGGCTGCCCCTACTTCCTATGACATTTTCACAAGTTAGAATGGTATATAAACCATGGGCACCCGGGAACAGCTCTCCACCTAGGACTGGTTTGGACCATCTTCTCTACATTAAGAAGAGAGAGGCTGATGCATACACATCCCTTCATGCTGACCAGGTTGTTTGCCATAGAAGATGACTTTTCTCTCTCAAGTTTTCATAGCTGCCCACATCTTCTCAAGGCATCCTTTCTGCATGGACCTTTGACGTTCTCAATAGGTGGAAGATCGCCTACATTCATGTATTGTAAGACCAACTCTGTCGCTGCTCTTCTGTAAAGTTAGATTGACGGAACAGTGTATGGTTAGGGTTAATAACATGTTCAATTTGTGTTAGGAATCTTTCTGCACCATGAATAATGGTATTGGGAAACTATAATATTTACAAGAATATATAGGTGAAATATAAGTATAAAAACAGAAATCCAGGGAAGATATGAAGCCCAGAAGGGCATTGCACCCTTAATTGGCATGCTTAGCTTTGAATTATGTTCTGCACAAATGTCTCAGATAAATCGATGTACAATGGCATAGGACCTTGTACCTTTGATGATTGAATGTCAAAGAGAACATCCACTCAAAATGGGATAGTAGGTAGAATTAGGAAGATGGTCGGTAGGTTTAGAAAGAAGAGTGAGTATAGGATTTAGACCAAAACTTCTTAAGCAATAGGGTTTCGGTTAGAGAGTGAATGTAAATTTCAGCACACATGAAGTGTAAGTCACAATGATGAACCGGGGAAATATGTAGGATAGCAGATATAAATAGAGACATTACTAAATCAGGTAAAGTATAAAATGAGTGATAGGATTAGACATTTTCAACAGGCATGAGGTTGAATATATAATCTTAGGAAGAAACAAATATGTAGTCACCAATAGGATTGATATTTGAGAGCATTAGGCAACCTGGACATGGAAGTTTATGTAATCCATGCTCACTTTCCATTTAGGCTTTGGTACAATCTTAAGGGTGACTTTTTTTTTGTCTAGAATATTACTGTGATAAAATGTATATGTAGATCTGGTGACATGAGTATTTCTTCCACCATTTCTTTTAGGAATATTTTGAAGATGTATAAATTAGTATCTAAGGTGAAATAGGTGTACCCCTTGTCTATGAATAGAGAGATAATGCATTAATAGACCATACAGTTAATAAATAATATAACTGCTTCCACTTTAAATAATGGATTGAATTGATAACTGAAAATATATAAGAAATCATATTTTGATATAGAATCATTCATAACAACTAGTTATACGTCTAATTGTAATATTAGGGTTATGGCTTTTCATGAAGAATGTGTGAGTTTTGCTTCAAAATGATTATGAAAATCAAAAATAATGTGTTTGGAAAGAAGTCTCATGAAAAGACCAGTCAAGAAACATGGAGGAATACATGTTTTCTGAAGCAGGAAGTGATTGAAAGTGAAATAAATGCTTATAAATTTGTGAACTTGTGAATGAAATATATATACTGTAATGTGCATAAACTTAAGAAATAGTAATGTACCAGTGTTGAATTAAAACGAACTCCAAAACACATATCATGTCCCATAAGAATCTACTTGCATTGATGTTAAACTGGGTCAGTTACTGTAGAAATATTAGGAGTTATATGCACCATTCACTGAAGTTAGTTTTCAGTACTAGGAAACAAATATGTATTTCAGGTGAATAAATATTTCTGAGTATAATCTTGTTAAAAGTTGATTATAAATCCACATACATGAACAGAAGTTATTCACTCCAAACCCAACAAACCGCCATTCCTACCTATTCTCAGAACATGAGACAAAATCCGCAAACTCACACCCACACCCTCAAAGTCACCTACTTCCTGCAACTAGGTCTATGACAATCTGGAGTGTCCTCTGACTGGTGGGCCACACTATGTTCCCCTGAAATGACCTGTTCTGTCTCAGAACTGATCTCCTTGTCCAACTCTGTGAAGTTGTCAAGAGTCAGCGGTGAGCCACTACCTGCTTTCTCAGGAAAGACCCCTCTTCAGAGCTTTTCTCACATTTGGCCATCCTCACATCAGTAGGTACCAAGAAAGAGTGAATCTGTCCATGCTAAATCCAAACAAGTGAGACCGCTGGGACTGGGACTGGGACTGGGACTGGCTCTGGGTGCCTGGCTTCCTGGATCCCATGTTCAGAGAGTTCCATCAACAAGGAAGTGTGGTGAGGTCACTTTCTTCAGAAACTGAATGAGGCCACTACCTTGGCAACCACTTTGTCCTAATAGTTGCTTCCAATGGTCCCATGAGATGGAGGCTGCCCCTACTTCCTGTGACACTTTCACAAGTTAGAATGCAATATCAACCATAGGCACCCGGGAACAGCTCTCCACACAGGCCTGGTTGTGTCCATCTTCTCTACATTAAGAAGAGAGGGGCTTATTCAGACACTACCCTTTATCCTGACCAGGTTGTTGCCATGAATGATGACTTTTGCTCACTCAGGTCCTTCATATCTGCCTACATCTTCTTCAGGGATCATTTATTCATGGACCTTTGAGGTTCTCAGCTGGAGGAAGACCACCTACATTCCTGTATTTTAAGACCAACTCTGTCCCTGCTCTTCTGTAAAGTTAGATTGAGGGAACTGTGTATGGTTAGGGTTAATAACATTTTTGATTTGGGTAAAGAGTCATTCTGCTGGATGAATTATAATATTGGTAACCTTTAAGATTTATAAAAATATAGAGGTGAAATATATGTATGAAAACTGAAATCAAAGTAAGATTTGAAGCCCAGAAGGGCATTGGGCCCTTGATTGGGATACTTTACTTTGAATTACATTCTACTAAGATATCTCAGATAAATCGATATACAATGGCATAGGACCTTGTACCTTGGACGATTGAATGTTGAAGAGAACATCTAGTCAAAAAGGGATAGTAGGTAGGAATAGGAAGATAGTTGGAAGTTTTAGGAAGAAGAGTGTGTATAGGATTTGGAATAAAAGTTCTTTAACAATAGGGTTTTGTTTAGAGAGTGAATGTCAATGTCAGCACATGTGAAGTGTCAGTAACAATGGTGAACTTGGAAAAATATGTAGGAAAGCAGATATCATTAGAGAGATTAGGAAATCAGGTAAGGTATAAAGTCAATCATAGGACTAGACATTTTCAACAGGGTTGAGTTTGAATATATAATCTTAGGAAGCAACAAATATGTAGTCACCAATATGATTGACATTTGAGAGCATTAGGGAACCTGGAAATGGATGTTTTTAGTAATCCATGTTCACTTTCCATTTAGGCTTTGATACCATCATATTGTGTCTTTTGCATTTTTTGTCCAGAATCTTTCTGTGATAAAATGTATATGTAGATCATATATTTCATATTTTGAATAGTTTGGAGAGTGTGTATATATATATATATATATATATATATATATATATATATATATATATATATAACCACTGAGACATTAACAATTAGCAATATATATTCCAATCGAAATTCATCATGAAATATATATCATCCACTGATGAAAAAATATTTATTTTACTGAACATGGATTTATGTATAATCTTGATCTCTTAGGAAGCTCACACATAGGGTGAATTTTCACTTCCAACAGTGTTTCTGCTGAGTGATCTCTTCTCACAACTTGTATTTGCCAAGTCAGCCACCTCACAAATATGTACGTGTTATACCAGGTAGGATTCTATATGTGCATATAAAAATACATGTGCTGAAGAGGGTACAGAGAAAGGGAGACAGAAATTCACATATTTGTTAACTTTAAAACACATGGAGAACTATTTCAATTAAAAATTTACTAGATTTTTTACAGCTGCCTTTTATCCTGCAAAAGGCAAGTCCAACTATACTCCATGCCTCTTCTGAAATTTTTAATTTCTATTCTGTTTTGGTGTTTTCCTTATCATATTAGGATTAGTAGTCAGAGTCTAGTAGCGTATGGATTAGTGTCAGGGATGCAGTATTTCGAATGGAAAATAGGAAAATGAATCCAATGTGTATGCAAATATGTGCTACAAAACAATCTTCCCACTCTCATCCAGAATAATGCCTTGACATTACTTTTGCCCCAAATAACACACAAATAGAGGAGAAGAGTAAAAAAAATCTGTTAATATATATATGGAATGGAAAATGCTCAGGGTTTCACAACATTGGATGTGGTAGAATAGTTTCCAAAAGTAAGGGACAGGGTAAACATTCCACAAACATGGAGCGCTTTCGGCCTAAAGACTTCTTGAGGAACTGCCTCTGAGGTTTGACACTTGAAATATATATTGTTGTCAGGAGCTTTAGATTCTTTTCTAATGAGACCATCAAAGCTGCGTCTGCATCTATGTGACCTGGAGGACATGGTTTCTTCTTTTCCAATGAACATGAGGCAGCAGTGCTGAATTCGCTCTTTGTTGGTAAAATGTGGCCACTGTGCGCTAAGTGTCTCCCCGTGTGGACAGTGAAGCCATTTTTTCGTCCTCCACTTTTCGTGGTTTTTCTTCCTGCTGCATTGGGAATTTCATATTTGCTCCACAAAATACAAGGAGTTCAACTGGGACACAGTGCTGGAGCGGGTTCTGTCACGTGTGTTGGGTCAGGGTCTGCAGGGGAATGCATCAACCAGGCTAATATCCCACAGAGCTTGCCCCCTTATACATAGCAACATGATTCTGAACATTGCCCTGAAATCTCTCCATATAACAAGATGCATTTACAAATAAGCTTCTGTTGGCTACACCATGTCAATCACAAGCCATTTGGAAGCTAATGGCAGATCCACATGGCCCCACAACAGATGTATTATCACACACCTGCACACCACTGCTCTAGGCCCACTAATCAGCAGGCTCCAACTTACTGGCAAATCTGTTCTACACCATTTTCATGAAACCCAGTAAATCAAGGCACTGTCTGGTACACTCATGATCAGCAACAGGACATCCAAAGGTTCTCCAGTGCCACCTGGTCTTGGGAATTTCAAAAATTTCATGGAATTTATCTAGCCGTTTTTCAAGGAAGATGTTGAAGGCACTGTGGGTTACAATTCATTCAGGAACCATTAAATGGTGGGGAAGCTCATTTCAATGAAAACTCTGGAGAACTCTCACAGGCAAGGCTTCCCAAAAAGTGGCCAATAGGTCACATGAAGCCAGGCCTATTGCAGTCTACAATGTGAGGTCCATGTGTGTTTTGACTGTCAACTATGGCTGCCACGTCTTTCAAAATAAAATCATGTGATATTCTGGCTGAGATTCCCAGTGCTCTGTGGAAAGCCACCCTGTTCCTAGATCTAACTTTTCTTTCCAAGGGCGACTCTCATGCGTTGCCTCCTAAAATCCTAACACAATTAATGGCAATATTTTTCTGATGTCAGTTCCAGAACTCAGTCTGTAAGGGGAATCACACCAGAGTTCAAGCCTGGTTTGGTCCATCTTCCATACATTAAGAAGAGAAATGTTGATTCAGACACATCCCTTCATCTGACCAAGTTGTTTGCCATGGAATATGACTTTTGCTTTCACAGGTCCTTCATAGCTGCCTATATCTTCTCCAGGGATCATTTCTTTGTTGACCTTTGAGGTTCTCAGCAGGTGGAGGATCCTCTAAATTCCTGTATTGTAAGACCAACTCTGTCCCTGCTCTTTCGTAAAGTTAGATTGAGGGAACAGTGTATGGTTAGGGTTAATGTCATGTTCCATTTGGGTTAGGAATCATTCTACGGGATGAATTATGGTATTGGGAACCTGAAATATTCATAGGAATATAAGTGTAATATAAGTATGAATACAGAAATCTAGGTAAAATTTGAAGCCCAGAAGGTCTTTGGGCCCTTGACTGGGATACTTAGCTTTGAATTATATTCTGCACAGATGTCTCAGATTAATCAATATACAATGGTAGCGTTCCTTGTACCTTGGATGATTGAATGTCGAAGAGAACATCCACTCAAAAAGGGATAGTCGGTAGGATTAGGAATTAGTCAGAAGAGTGAATATAGGATTTGGTCCAAAAAATCTTTAGCAATAGGGTTTTGGGTACAGAGTGAGTGTAAATGTGAGCACATGTGAAGAGTCAGTCACAATGATGAACTGGGGAAAATATGAAGGAAAGCAGATAATAATAGAGACATTAGGAAATCAGGCAAAGTATAAACTGAGTGATAGGATTAGACATTTTCAACTGGCTTGATGTTGAATATATAATCTTAGGAAGAAACAAATATGTAGTCACCAATCGGGTTGACATTTGAGAGCATTAGGCAACCTGGACATGGATGTTTTTCGTGATCCATGCTCACTTTCCATTTAGGCTTTGGTACAAACTTAAGTGTGATCTTTGTAATTGTGTCCAGAATATTACTTTGATAAAATGTATATGTACATCAGGTGATATGAGTATTTCTTCCACCATTTCTGGGAGCAATATTTTGAAGATGTATAAATAAGTATTGGGGGTATAAAAAGGTGTACCCTGTGTCTATGAATATAGACATAATGCATGAATAGACCATACTGTGAACAAATTTTTTCCAACTTTAAATAATGGATTGAATTGATATCTGAAAATATACAGAAAATCTATATTGATGTACAATCCTTCATTCCAACCAGTTATACATCTAATGGTAATATTAGGGTTATGGTTGATCATGACGTGTATGTGAGTTTTGCTTCAAAGGTGATTATGGAAATAGAAAATAATGCGTTTGGAATGAAGTCTCATGAAAAGACTGTGAATCAGCCGGTATAGTGATACCAGACTTCAAACTATACAACAGAGCAATAGTAACAAAATCAGCATGGTACTGTACCAAAACAGGCGGTTGGACAAATGGTACAGAATAGAGGACACAGAAACCAATCCACTAAACTACAACTATCTTATATTTGATAAAGAGGCTGAAAGCACACAATGGAGAAATGATAGCAGCTTCAACAAATGTTGATGGGAAACCTGGAAATCCATATGCAACAAAATGAAACTGAATCACTTTCTCTTGCCATGAACAAAAGTTAACTCAAAATGGATCAAGGAGCTTGATATCAAATCAGAGACACAGTGTCTGACACAAGAAAAAGTTGGCTATGATCTACATACTGTGCGGTCTGGCTTCAAATTTCTTAATATGACACCCATAGCACAAGAGTTAATAACTAGATTCAACAAATGGTACTTACTCAAACTAAAAAGTTTTTTCTCAGCAAAAGAAACAATAAGAGAAGTAAATAGGTAGCCTACATCTTGGGAACAAATCTTTACTCCTCAAACTTCAGATCGAGCCCTAATATCCAGAGTATACAAAGAACTCAAAAAATTAGACAATTAGATAACAAATAACCCAATCAACAAATGGGCCAAGGACCTGAACAGACACTTCTCAGAGGAGGACATTCAATCAATCAACATGTACATGAATAAATGCTCACCATCTCTAGCAGTCAGAGAAATGCAAATCAAAACCACCCTAAGATATCATCTTGCTCCAGTAAGATTGGCAGCCATTATGAAGTCAAACAACAACAAGTGCTGGTGAGGACATGAGGAAAAGGGTCCACTTGTACATTGCTGGTGGGAGTGCAAATTGGTGCAGCAAATTTGGAAAGCAGTATGGAGATTTCTTAGAAAGCTGGGAATGGAACCACCGTTTGACCCAGCTGTTAACCTTCTCGGTCTATTCCCTAAAGACCTAAAAAGAGCATGCTACAGGGACACGGCTACATCGATGTTCATAGCAGCACAATTCACAATAGCAAGACTGTGGAACCAGCCTAGATGCCCTTCAATAGACGAATAGATAAAAAATGTGGCTTTTATACAAAATGGAGTATTACTCTTTATTAAAAAATGACAAAATCATAGAATTTGCAGGGAAATGGATGGCATTATAGCAGGTTATGCTAAGTGAAGCTAGCCAGTCCTTGAAAAACAAATGCCAAATGTCTTCTTTGATATAAGGAGAGTAACTAATAACAGAGTAGGGACAAAGAGCCTGAGGAGATTAACACTAAACAGGAATGAGAGGTGGGAGGGAAAGGAAGAGAGAAGGGAAATTGCATGGAAATGGAAGGAGACCCTCAGGGTTATACAAAATTGCATACAAGAAGAAGTGAGGGGAAAGAGGAAAAAAAACAAGGGAGAGAAATGAATAACAGTAGAGAGGGTAGAGAGAGAAGAGGGGAGGGGAGGGAAGAAGAGGGGGATAGTAGAGGAGAGGAAAGGCTGCAGAATACAACAGACATTAGTATGGCAATATGTAAATCAATGGATGGGTAACTGATGTTTTTCTGTAATGTGTATGCGGGGTAAAAATGGGAGTTTATAACCCACTTGAATCAAAGTGTGAAATATGATATATCAAAAACTATGTAATATTTTGAACAACCAACAATAAAAATTTTAAAAAAAGAAACCTGGAGGAATACATGTGTTCTGAAGCAGGAAGTTATTGAAAGTGAAACAAATGTCTATAAATTTATGAACTTGTGGATAAATATATATCTTATGATGTGCATAAACTGAAGAAATAGTAATGTACTAGTGTTGCATAAAAATGAACGTCAAAATACACAACTTGTCACATAGGAATCTACTTGCATTAATGTTAAACTGGGTCAGATACTGTAGAAATATTAGGATTTGTGTGCACCATTCACTAAAGTTATTTTTCAGTACTAGGAGACAAATATGTATTTCAGGTGGATGAATATTTTTGAGAATAATCTTGTGAAAAGTTTATTATAAATCCACATACATGAACATGAATGAATGTGGGGAGTGTATAATAAGGCATATATATTTCATATTTTGAAAAATCTGGAGAGTGTGTGTATATGTGTGTATATATATATATATATATATATATATATATATATATATATATATATATATATATACATATACACACACTCACACACAAAACACACACAGGAACATTAAAAATTAGCAATACATATGCCAATCGAAATTCATCATGAAATATATATCTTTCACAGATACAAAAGTATTTATTTTACTGAACTTGTATTTATGTATAATGTTGTTCAACTAGGAAGCAAACACATAGATTGAATTTTCTGTTAAAACAGTGTTTAGGAGGAGTGATCTCTTTTTACGATTTGTATCTGCCAAGTCAGCCACCTCATAAGAATGTATGTGTGATACCATGTAGGATTCTATATGTGAACCTAAAAAATACATGTGCTGAATAGGCTTCAGAGAAAGGGAGACAGGAATTCACATATTTGTTAACTTTAAAAACACATGGAGAACTATTTCAATTAAAAATTGACTAGATTTATAACACCAACACTTTATCAGGCAAAAGGCAAGTCTAACTATACACCATGCCTACTCTGAACTGCTTCTATTTCTATTCTCTTTGGGTTGTTTTTCTCCATCATATTAGAATTAGTAGTCAGAGTCTAGTCTGGTTTTGGTTAGTGTCATGGATTCAGTATTTTGAATGGAAAATTAGATAATGAATCCAATGTGTATGCAAATATGTGCTGCACAAAAATTTTTCCACTCTCATCCAGCACAATACCTTGAAATTATCTTTGCCCCAAGTAAGACACAATTAGAGTAGAAGAGTTAGAAAATCTGTGAATACATATCTGTACTGGAAAATGCTCAGGAGTTCACAACCTTGGAGGTGGTAGAGTAGTTTCCAAAAGTAAGGGACACGGGTTGATAGACCCAACCTGATCTTTTATTAAAATTGGGAGCCATATTGCCACAAAGCCATAAAAAGTTAATTTTGGCTTTACTATAAATAACTGCAAATTCTGAACCTGCTTGGAATGCCTGCCCGTGCCTTGAATTCACCCATGCTTGACTCTCTGACCAGATAGCAGCCCTCGCTGAAACTTTAGTGACACATCATAAATTTTGGCCTTCCCTGGCCAGACAATGACCCTCTCTGAGGCTCTATTTGTCCTCATAATTTCTGATATTGGGGCCACCAAAAAATAAATAAATAAATAAATGAACTACCATTTTTGTGATGCTTGTCAAAGTTCTGTTATCTGTAACCCCCATTTTGTGTAACTTTCTGGGCTATATAGCTGTGCTGTAGGAAAGGCGGGGTTGCTGTCTTGTTCCTGCCGTTTTGGGATGGAGAGGCAGCCCAGCCGGTTGACATAATAAGCTTGCCTCAATTTGATTTTAGTTGGAGTCAGTGTTCTTTTTTTTGTGTCCTCATCTAATTTTTTTGAGTTCCCCAGCAAGATGACCCTGCCGACCAGATCACAAGACCAGACTGCTGGAAAATCTGAATCTGGCCTTCCCTTCAGGGCTCCGGGCTGGAGAGCCACTCTAGTGGGTGCACATCTTGAGCTGTTCCAAGGTCATGGAGTGAGCGTTAGGTCCCAGGAGCACTGCGGTGAACCACCGCACTAAAACTATTAGCAATCACCTGGTGGAGGAGGCCTCAAAAATTAAGTGGCACCTTTATAACATCTGATATCCGTTATAAAGGATATCAGATGTTATAATATCATCTGTTCTGATGACATAGAGGTGTCCTGGGGAGGCTCACATATGCTCGTTTTCGGTACAGTAATGAGAATCGTTCTGTCCTCTGTTCTGTTCTGTAGGGAATTCATCTATAATGGTAGAGATGTGATGACTGGCATGTACGTGGTCCTACTTCGGAGCTTTAGCAAGACGTTGCATTGCTCCTATGTTTTTTGTTTCAAGTTCTGGTTTCTGTATTTTGTGTTTTGTTCTGTGTTCTATATGTTTTTCTTGTTTGTTTTGTGTGTTTTGTTCTGTGATTTCTGTGGTAAAAACATAAGTATATTGGACGTGAAAATGGGTAACAAAGAAAGTAAGCCTGATATTCTTTCGGACTCTGTTTTAAGGAACTGCGATGAACTTTACCCCCCTTTGTTAAGCAGGATGAGAGAAGCTCCTAGCTGGCTGCCTGGAGTATAACCACTGCAGAGGGCAATGCCTGCTGGGGACCTAAGAACTGAGTATCTCCCAGGTTAACAAGTGAAACTCCATTAAAACCCCTTGTCCCTCCAGATCAAGAGAGTCACAACCTCTGGGCAGGGTTCCCTGTGTTTCTTCTTTGTTACCAAAGCAATAAACCTCCCTTTTTCTTTTTCTAAAAACCTTGTCCTCATTATTAAATTGGCATTAATTGGCTTCAAGGTCAGGAGCCGAACTTTAAGTTACAAATTTTGATAAATCCCTCCCCCACCCCCTGTCCCGGAACATTTTTAGAGCTGACTACTGAAATGTTACTAGATGGAACATGCTTGGGGTGGAACCGAACCAGAGGAGATAATCCTGTAAGTAAAAGGAGGGACTGAGGGACTCCCAGCAGCTGCTGAAGCCCTGTTGCATCAGGGAATTCCCTCCTTCCTTCCCTGCACTGTAAGGATTATGCCACCACTGTCTTGTTAAAAAAGAGAAAAAGAAAAAGGGGACACTAAATGCATTAAAGTCACCATGGAGACCCTTAATTGTACATTTCAGGTTGCCCCTCTGTTAAAACATCTGCCCCCCCCTTGTGGACATCTATGGTGCCACTGGTGTAGGAGATTTTTTTTCTTATCTGCTCAGGTTTAAAGGATTCTGTCTGACAGCCATAGTCTGGACCTTCTTTCTGTCTGTCTTGTGTCTTTGTTTCTGGTCCTTTAAGACATGTGCAATAATGTGTTGATATTATAAATTGTTTCTTGGGAATGATCTTAGCTGAATGTGTGTCTAAATGATGATGTTTTCTTGTAACAATCTGGTATTTGAATGGGTTTTTGAAGCATTGCAAAATCTTGCAGTTAAAAGTCGGGTTTAGGTAATGGTTTAGTTTATGATTTCAGATAATTCATGCCAGAGAACTTAAATACTTAGGATGGAAAACTAAAGAACTCTACTTCCAAATTGGCAAGTAACTTCCCAATCATTCAGTCTTTATTTTTCACCAATTTTGAATTGGGTAGCCTGTGAAAATATCACTGTGTGTTCGAGAGCATTAATCTGGACAAGGATTGTAAATCATAGTATGATATCTGTTGAGAAAACAAGATGTAAAGATATAAAATTTTGTGAATTGTATCTTAAACTTGTACCATAATTTTCAACATCCGAACCTGAAAATTATGGTTAAAATGCCTTAGGCCTGAGGTGTCTGCTCAGAAAAGCAGTTTTATCCTGCTCCTTCCAGACCTCAGCCATGACTTATTTTGAAAGGCAAATGAAAGAAGCCTGCAAGCTTAGTAGGAGACTGATCTGAGGCCTAAGAGAAAAAAAGGTAAATTGTATGGTATTTACTAATTACTGGCCAGTCATTTTTTCTAGGACTCTTATTTTTTTCCTTAGATACTTTATTTTTTTTTGAGCTCATGATTTTGATCATACAGACCTAGGTTAATGTTTTTCTGATCAGTACTATCTTTGACCAACTGTGGACTTTTTGAAACATTGCAATGGAGATTTCACCTGCGAAAAGCTACAAGGCCTTTACTATTATTATGTGTGCTCAATTTTGTTATGTGTTGTATGTCTATATATACATATGTCCGTATATTTTATATATGATATACAAATTAATATATATAAGGAGCACTCATTAAAAAAAAGCACTCATAAAAACAAATTTTAAAAAGTGGATCTAAAGATCTTCAATTCACGTGATTTAAATAATTCAATTAAATTTGATAAACAGAAAAAAATAAATGTCTTTAAATTTAAGCTTTCAAGTTTTTCTAGGTATTCAAAAATCTGATAAAATATTAATATCTACAAAATGTCTAATATGCCTTGATTCTAGGACTTTTTCTTCAACATAAAAATGGTTTACACTCTTCAATACATGTGTCTAATATTTTGATAAATAAGTAAAGTAAATTTGATATGGGATTACTCATTCACGAGTACTTTTGTTAGATATCTGATTGACTTACTACCGTCTGTATAAGTTTGACTAAATTCTGTAAAAGATTGTAAAAATCAATCATGTGTTAAAGAGACAAAAATTTCTTAAAACATAAGTTTACCCATAACATTGTGTTTATTAAGTTTTATTTTTTCTTGTGCAATCAACCATAGAAATTAAACAACTGATTAAATTAGAACTGTTATTTTAGAGCACTGTACTGCCATTTCTTTAAAAGCTAAACTTGGTTAATGTAGAAACATCAATGTAATTGTGATGCTACTAATGTGCTCATATCTTACAGGTATGCAAGTCTGTAAGGTAAAAATTTTAAAAGAGCATTATATCAAGCTGGTGTTCTGAAGTTTTATGGGGATTTATTCACCTGTTATCAATAAGATATGTAAAGTTTAATCTTACTTTTTACATTGGGGAACAATTTAAATGTACTTTATGTTAATGAGAGCCTAATCTATGTAAAGGTTAAAAACTTTCAGCATTTGTTTAATTCATATTTTAAAGTGATTTTATATGGTGTTAGCTAATGTTCATGTGACCTCAAACAATTTATGTAAACTTTTTAAAATAATATTTAAAAAATAAAGATCAGCTTTAGAACTAAAACACTTAAGATTTATAAAGAGCCCTGCCTTACCTGAGATAAGGCTGTGTGTCCCATCTTATTTCATGTGAGAATGAATACAAAAGCAGTAGGTCAGATTTTATTTCTTTAAAGTTATGTTAAAAGTTCTTTTTTAATGTCAAGATTCCTAGGATCTCAAACAGGGGATATAATGTATGACTCAGCCAAAAAATTCAGGGTAGCTATTAAACGAACTAAGTATTTTTACTGTTGTTAAAAAATTTTATTTTGTAATTTTCTTATATGTGATCTAAAGATTCCCTGTTAGTGTTTTAAAGAAGTGTTGCTTTAAGAACAAAACATGGGTTAATTTCAGAGAGTAAGTTATCACCTACAAGACAGACAGAATAATACAGATCCCAATTAATAAAAAGATAAATAATTATAAAGTTATAGACATTAAAGCCTGGTGCTCTTAATATCAGGCTGTTAAAATTTATTTGATAGATGTTTAAGATTAGGATTTTAAATTAAAATTAATTGAAAAGGGCCAAGGAAACCAATATTTGGCTCTTGCCCTCTGAGTCAGTCTGAATCCAGGGAACAGGGGACTTCTCTAAAGAGTTTTGCAACTCTGGGCTATAAAAACTCCCCATCAGGGAGATTAATGAGACCACTGGAGAACAGAAAGCCAATCAGTGCATTTGCTATGAAGAGAAGAGTCATCAGAGAAGAAAGAAATCCCTGATGCTTCCGAGGGAAGCCACATGGTCAAACAAGACCTGGACCCACCTAGCGCAAATGGCTCCAGCAGAACTGAGAAAGTGCTCTCAAGTTTACCCAGTTTATGACTCCCATAAAAGCTCACCTGACTGTTAACAATAGATAGAAACAAAAGTCAGTTTGAATGCTTCATCTTAAATACTTAGCAAAGACAGTGAAAACCAAAATACAGCCATTCCTGGACATTTTGAATAATAATAATAATAATAATAATAATAATAATAATAATATTTTAAGGTACACACTTTATGTTAGCCTCCCAAAATAAGTAAGACTGGAGGCTACAAAGAAGGATTCTCTGACAGGAATGCCTGATACTTATTAAAAGAGACTATCAAGAAGAGCTGCCAGAGTCAGAAATTTTCAGTTTAAGGCCTAAATATATTCCTAACCTACACAGGTAAGCTTGGTGTTTGCTAGTACGATTATCCAGTCCTGAGTATCAAAATTAAAGGTTTCTCTATTAGACACAGAGGTCATACTGGTAAAAGGATTTTGCAAGATCAGATGACACTAAATTATTAAACTATATCTTATGGGGAGGGACAACTCTAATACTAAAAGTTAAATATTAAATTGACAGTCTTTATAACTGGGGATATTAAAGACTGGAGAGGGAACTTCTATACAGTGACATGTTCCAGCTGCTGCAACATTTATTCAGTACTCATGGTTTTTGTTTCTCTCATGTAATAACCAATCCCCAGATGACTTTACAACCTGTTCTTCCCCAACCAGACTTCAAACCGAACTGACTTCTAAAAGGCAACTCATGTCCCTCAACTACTTCTAAAAGGCAACTCATGTCTCTCACACCATGCCTACTCACGTCATCCTCTCTCAGCTCAGAAGAAGCCAAAATGGGTGACGCCTCTCTTATTACAACAATGGAGCCAAATATAAATAGACAATCAATATAAGTGATTAATTAAGTCAGGTAAAATCAGGGAGACTGGTTTTGGGTGAGTTCTAAAAATTTGGAGACTTTTACCTGAGGGATTAAAATTTCCTCAGTGCTCTACCCCTAATCTATCAAAGATTTGAAAGGGACACAGAGAAAAGGGGGGAATGATAGACCCAACTGATCTTTTATTAAAATTGGAAGCCATCTTGCCAAAAAGCCATGAAAAGATAATTTTGGCTTTACCATAAATTACTGAAAATTCTGAACCTGCTTGGAATGCCTGCCAGTGTTTGAACTGAGCCATGTCTGGCTCTCCGACCTGATAGCAGCCCTCTCTGAAACTTTAGTGACATATCATAAATATTTGCCCTCCCTGGCCAGACAACAACCCTCTCTGAGGCTCTAATGGTCCTCATAAATTCTGATGTAGGGACAGCAAAAAAAAAAAAAAAAAAAAAAAAAAAAAATATATATATATATATATATATATATATATATATATATATATATATATATATATATATAAACTACCATTAGTGTGATGCTTGTCAGAGTTCTGTTAAATGTAATGCCCATTTTGTGTAAATTTCTGGTCCATGAAGCTGGGCTGTAGGAAAGCTGGGGTTGCTGTCTTGTTCCCGCCATTTTGGGAGGGAGAGGCAGGATGGCCAGTGGAAATAATAAGCTTAATTTAATTTAATTTTTATTGGTGTCAGTGGTCTTCTCTTGTGTCCAGATCTAACAGGAAAACACTCACAAAACATGGAGCTCTGCCGGCCTAAAGACTTCTTGAGACACTTCCTCTGAGGTTGGGCACTTGAAATATATGTTGTTGTAAGGAATTTTAGCTTCCTTTCTAGTGGGACCATCAAAGCTGGGTCTGCATCTGTGTGGCCTGGAGGCCATGGTTTCTTATATTCTAATGAACATGAGGCAGCAGTGCTGAATTTTCTCGTTGTAGGTAAACTGTGGCCACTGGGTCCTAAGTGTCTCCCCGTGTGGACTGTGAAGACATTTTGTCATCCTAAACTTTTAGTGGTGTTTCTTGCTGCTGCACTGCGATTTTGGTATTTGCTTCATGAAATACTATGAGTTCAACTGGGACCCAGTGCTGGAGGGAGTTCTGTCACTTGTGGTGGGTCAGAGTCTGCAGGAGAATGCACCAACCAGGCTTCTATCCCACAGAGCTTGCCCCCTTGTCCATAGCAATCTGACTCTGAAATTTGCCCTGAAACCTCTCCATATAAAAAGATGCCTTTACATAGAAGGGCCTGCTGGCTGCACCATGTCACTCACAAGCCATTTGAAGGCAATGGCAAATCCTCATGGCCACACCACAGGTGTATTATCACACACCTGCCCACCACTGCAGTAGGCCCACTACTCTGCAGGCTCCAACTTACTGGCATCTTTGTTCTACACCATTTTCATGAAACCCAGACAATCTAGGCATTCTATGGTACACTCATGATCAGCAACAAGACATCCAAAGGCTCTCCAGTACCACCTGGTTAAGGGAATTTCAAAAATTTCATGGTATTTAACTAGCAATTTTTCATGGATGAAGTTGGAGGCACTGTGGGTTTCAGTTAATTCAGGAACCATAAAATGGTGAAGAAGGTCATTTCAATGAAAGCTGTGGAGTACTCTCACAGGCAAGTCTTCCCATAGAGTGGCCAAAGGCTCATATGCATCCAGGCCCATTAAGGTCTACAATGTGACGTCCATGGGTGTTTTGACTCTCAACTATGGATGCCTAATCTTTCAGAAAAAAATCTTGTGATATCCTGGCTGAGATTCTCAGGCTCTGTGGAAAACAAACCTGGTCCTTGATCTCAGTTTCCAAGGGCGAATCCCATGCGTGGCCTCCTAAAATCCGAACACAATTCATGGCAATATTTCTCTGAGATCAGTTCCAGAACTCAGACTCTAAAGGAATGACACCAGAGTTCAAACCCAGGTAGAACCAGTCATCACTTCCAACCGCCACACAAATCCCCACAATTAAAACCAAAACACTCCCACAAAGCCCTCATCTTTTTCCATATAGACACTCATCATAACCTGTGGCTGGAGTTTTCCATGAGGGACTCATCCCAAGACAGTGTACAAAATAACCTTCCTAGCCCCTCATTTGCCTAAAGTCAGGGTTGCCTGGACACCCTTCCTGAGAACCAGGAGTGACCATAGGCCTGATGTAAATACTGCTCTGCTTCTCCAATTTGAGGCCTACTGACTGTCGGGTTTAGATTTTTTATCTGAATTGGTGTCATGAAAAAACCCAAGCACCTAAAGACTTGCCACTGCAGAGTTTTGAAGAACTCATTTGACACAAAGAATCCCTATTCTCACTAGATGGATGTCAGGAACCTTATAGAGAAAGGCGAGAGACTTCATCCACAAAGACTGCTTTTTGGGCCATTTTGGTTTTGGAAGCACACATGGAATCTTTCTTTAGATCCATCAGGTGCTGAGAATATAAGCCACAGCCTCACACATGGCCAAGAGCCTGATTCACAAACATCCCTTTCCAAAGCAATTAAGCAAAGAGGTACAGGTGATGCCCATTAATTTCCATTTGAAAACTGTTTTCTTCAGGCGTCCCAAAGGGGTGGCCTGAGGCAAAGACCTTCCTGACATTCAGGGCAACAGAACAATAGGTAAGCAAATGGCCCAATGCAGGGTTTCTCCACTTAGACTTTTTTGGTCACACTGATATCTGAGTTTTCTGATATTCCCCCAATCCCTTAAGCTATCCAGTACATTTCCATATCACAGAGCTTGGAGATGGTACATATATTGGACACAAAACCATGAGCCTATTCTGGAGAGTGGCCCAAATTCAGGAAGAAAACAGGAACTTAGGAAGATAGTAGGTGTTACCCATCCATAAGGCAAGCCAAAGTCCATTCATTAATTGGGCAGGATGAATGCTGTGAAGCTTTCTACTAGACAGGACACATCCATTGATGCATTCTCTTCTCTAATGTCTACAACCACGAACACAGTGGGACATACAGACATAGAAACCCTCATCTTGTCAAACGACTTACTAGAAACAGTCCCCTCCAAACCAAACAAACCGCCTTTCCTCCCTATTTTCAGAACATGAGACAAAACCATAAACTCCCACCCACACCCACAAAGTCATGTCCTTCCCCCAAGTAGGTCTGTGACTATCCGGAGTATCCTCTGACTGGTGGGTCTTAGTATGTTTTCCGGAAATGGCCTGTCCTGTCTCAGATCTTGTCTCCTTGGTCAACTCTGTGACGTTGTCAGGTGCCAGTGGTGAGCCACTACCTGCTTTCTGAGGAAAGGGCCCTCTTCAGAGCTCTGCTGGCATTTGGCCATCCTCACATCAGTAGGTACCAAGAAAGACTGACACTGTCCTTGGTAAATCCAAACAAGTGTGCCTACTGGAACTGGGACTGAGAGTGGCTCTGAGTGCCTGGCTTACTGGACCCCAAGTTCAGAGAGTTTTTTTCCCAAGGAAGTGAGGTAGGTCACTTCCTCCAGGAACTGAATGAGGTCACTGCCTTGGCAACCACTTTGTCCTAACAGTTGCTTCCATAGGTCCCATGAGATGGAGGCTGCCCCTACTTCCTGTGACACTTTCACAAGTTCAAATAATGTATCCACCCTACTCAAATGGCAATAGCTCTCCACACAGGCCTGGTTTGTTCCATCCTCTCTACATTAATATCAGAGAGGCTGATTCAGACACAACACTTCATCCTGCCCAGGTTGTTTGCCATGGAAGATGACTTTTGCTCTCTTAGGTCCTTCATAGCTGCCTACATCTTCTCCAGGGATAATTTCTGCATGGACTTTTGAGGTTCCCAGCAGGTGGAAGATTCCCTACATTCCTGTATTGTAAGACCAACTCTGTCCCTGCTCTTCTGAAAAGTTATATTGAGTGAACAGTGTATGGTTAGGGTTAATAACATGTTTGATTTATGTTAGTAATCATTCTGCAGGATGAATAATGGTATTGGGAACCTGCCTTGTTAATAAGAATATAGAGGTGAAATATAAGTATGAAAACAGAAATCTAGGTAAAATTTGAAGCCCAGAAGTGCATTTGGCCCTTGATTGGGATACTTAGCTTTGAATTACGTTCTGCACAGGTGTCTCAGATAATTCAACATACAGCGTCATAGGACCTTGTATCTTGGATGATTGAATGTCGAAGAGAACATCCAGTCCAAAAGCGATAGTCAGTAGGATTAGGAAGATAATTGGTAGGTTTAGAAGGAAGAGTTAGTATAGGATTGATACCAAAAGTTTTTTAGCAATAGGGTTTCGGGTAGAGAGTGAATGTATATGTCAGCCCATGTGAAGAGTCAATCACAATGATGAACTGGGATAAATATGTAGGAAAGCAGAAATCAATAGAGACATTAGGAATTCAGCCAAAGTATAAAGTGAGTGATAGAATTAAATATTTTGAACAGGGTTGAGGTTGAATAGAAAATCTTAGGAAGAAACAAATATGTAGTCACCAATACGATTGATATTTGAGAGCATTAGGCAACCTGGACATGGATGTTTTTAGTAATCCATGCTCACTTTCCTTTTAGGCTTTGGTGAAAGGTGAATAAAATATGTACTTGTCACTTCCTATTTTTCTGTATGCTTAACAAAACACTGTTGAAATCTTGAGAACTGTTTGCCAATCCTGTTCCCAGAATGTGTTGTCCCCAACTGCCAAACTGCAGAATGTACTCTCTCACCCATTTGCTCACAAACCGACCAGTCGCCCGGACCCATCAATAAACTTCCCTCCCTGTCCTCTCCAAGAAAAGAATATAAGCTCTGCTTAAGCTCTTTCAGGGCTCTCTGCTCTATCCAAGTGAGGTCTGAGCCCCAGCATGCTGTACTCCCTATTAACCCTATACTATTGCATGAGACAGTCTCTTGGTGGTCTCTTCCTCCAATGCTTGCCAGAACTTCACATCTGAAACCCCCAGCAAGATCCATCAGTGGTGTACGAAAGACTCCCAACGAGCTCCTATCAGGATAAGTAAGGTACCACTTTCGTGTTTCAGGTTTCAGGTTAGGGCTTTGCAAAATGGCTATCGGTGATGAGCGTGAGCTCTCTCAGATGCTGGCTGACAGACGTGTCACCGAGCCACAGGTCACGTTCCTGGGGGATGCCCCCAGAGGATTCAGAAAATAGAGGAACAATAGTATCCTCGACTCAGTGATTTTTTTGTTTCGGATTCGTTTTTGCCAGCACATCAGGTTTTGCTGGCTAATCAGTCCTGGTCTCAGTATTGGACGTCCATTGCCTGTCTTTATTGTCTTGTCTTGTCTGTGTTGTGTGTCATTGCTTTCACTGTTTGTATATCTTTCATTATGGGACAGAGCACTTCAATGCCTCTGTCCCTGACTCTTGTTCAGTGGACCAAAGTCCACTTAAGGGCTCAGAATCTTTCTGTTTCAGTAAAACGCCGGAACTGGCAGACTCTCCGTGCCTCAAAATGACCCACCTTTGGAGTCGGATGGCCCCTAAAGAAACTTTCTACTCCCCACTAATTCAAAAAGTCAGAAATATTGTCTTTCAACTGGGGCCACATAGCCATCCAGATCAAAAGCCATATATCTTAACTTTGCAGGACCTCTGCAAATCTCCTCCTCCATTTGTGAAGCCTTTCCTTTTCCCTGCCCCCGCTCCTCCACCTTCCCCCATGATTCTATCTCCCAAACCCTCTGCTCCTCCTCCTCCACCCTTTGTTCTTCCAAAGTCTCAAGACTCAACTAGACTCTCCGCACCCTCCTTATCTCCTACCCTCTTCCCCCAACACCCAACACCCTCTAAGTGATTCCCTTGCTGCTGACTCAGCCTCTCCACCATTGGAGGAAGCTAGGCCGGCCCAGCGCCCTCCAGATTACTACCCGGCAGCACACAAAGCCACTCCTTCCCTGGACAAAGCTGGCCCCGGTAAAAGAACTCAAAGAACTTGCCGGCGTTGTCACACCTGCCTACTTGGGATGACTGCCAACAACTCCTACAGACTCTCTTCATGACAGAGGAACAAGAGAAAAACCTTCTGGAAGCTAAAAAAAAATATCCTTGGACAAGATGGGTGACCGACACCTCTTCCCACATCATCAAAGCCGGCTTCCCATTGAACCAACCGAACTGGGACACCAACACGTTTGAAGGTAGGTAGCATCCGTCCACTTATTGCCAGGCTCTAATAGCGGGTCTCCAAGCAGCCGCTAAGGTGACCAACTAATTGGGCCAAGGTTAGAGAGATTATTCAAGGGCCTGATAAATCTCCCTCTATGTTTCTAGAGAGATTTATGGAGGCATATAGGAGATATACTCCTTTCGATCCTCAGGCAGAGGATCAAAAGCCATCTGTCATGATGGCCTTCATTGGGCAAGCTGCCCTGGATATTAAAAGAGAGTTACAATGCGTAGATGGATTACAAGATATGGCTTTGAGAGATTTAGTCAGAGAAGCCTAAAAAAGTAAACTATAAGAGATAAACTGAGGAAGAGAAGGAACAAAGGAGGAAGAAAGAAAGGGAGCAAAGAGAGGATGCGAGAAGCAAAAGATAGACTAATGCATTGACTAAGGTCCTGGTCACAACAAAAAATAGGACAGAAATTAAGAACCAGGGATACAGGAAGGGATACCTGGGCACATGCCAAAAGAAACCCCTGGCCTCAGATCAATATGCCTACTCAAAAGAAAAAGGACACTGGGCCAAAAAGAGCCCGAGAATGAGACAGCCACACCAGCCAGACATTCTGACTCTGGAGGATGACTAAGAAAGTCGGGGCTCAGATCCTCTTCCCGAGGTCAGGGTAACTTTTGAAGTGGAGGGTACCCCAGTACACTTTGAAGTGGATACAGGGGCAGTATACTCAGCCCTTAAAGCCCCATTGGGCCCTCCATCAAATAAAAGGTCTCTATTTCAAGGGGCTAACGGCAGTAAATATCGGGCATAGACAACTAAGAGGATCATGGACCTGGGGAAAGGAAAAATCCATCACTCCTTCCTAGTAATCCCAAGATGCCCGGCCCTATTAATGGGCCGAGATCTGCTCACCAAGCTCCGGGCCAGAATAACTTTTATCCCTGAAGGCCCCAAAGTGAAAATTATAAATCCTTCAGTAAAAACTCCTATAGTCACAGCTTTAACTGTCAGTAGAAGATGAATATCAACTCTTCACACCACACAAGACTGATCAAACAGGCACGTTACCGCAGAATTGGATAACATATTACCCAGATGCCTGGACAAAAACTGATGGCTTAGGCCTGCCCATTAAAAAACCTCCAATAACAGTGGAGTTAAAAACCTCAGCCTCTCCAATCAATGTCAAAAAATATACTCTGGGCAAAAATCTAAAGATGGGATAAGGCCCCATATTCAGAAATATCTGATCTTAGGGGTCCTAAGGCCCTGTTAATCAGCCTGCAACACTCCCCTGCTACCATTAAAAAATGCCAGGAACCGGGGACTATCACCCTGTTAAAGACCTACGAGAGATCAACAACAGAGTGCAGGACATTCACCGCATGGTACCTAATCTGTGCAATCTGCCTAGCACTCTGAACCCTGAGCAGAAATGGTATACTGTTCTGTACTTAAAAGATGCTTTATTTTGCTTGCCTCTGCATAAAGATAGTCAGTTGCTGTTTGTTTTCGAGTGGGTAGACCCAGAAACCGGAACGTCTGGTCAACTAACTTGGACTAGACTCGAACAGGGGTTCAAAAACTCCCCCACTCTCTTTGATGAAGCTCTCCACAGAGATATCAACAACTTCAGAACTATACACCCTGCTTCAACATGTGGATGGCCTGCTACTGGCAGCCAACACTAAGGAAAACTGTGAATCTGGGACCCAAGCACTATTATCTGAGCTTGCTAAACTGGCGTGTAGAGCTTCTGCCAAAAAGGCCCAAATTTGCCAGCATGAAGTAATCTTCCTGGGCTATTCACTTAGGGGCGGTAAAGGATGGCTCACTGAGCAAAGAAAACAAACTGTTGTGCAGATACCACACAGATCTAACAGCAGACAACTCAGAGAGTTTCTTGGAACTGCTGGCTTTTGCAGGTTATGGATACCTGGGTTTGCATCATTAGCTGCTCCTTTATACCCGGTGCTAAAGGGAGATGCCCATTTCCAATGAACCCCTGAGAACCAGGAAGCTTTTGATAACACCTAAAGACTCTGACACTGAACCCTCAACTTCACTGAGCTTAGCCTGCAATTTCAGAAAGCCCTACACTAAGTTAAAATGTATATCAACTCACTCACCTTGGTTCAAAGAAATTGCAGGCATTCCTGAAGGATCAAGAACAGAGTTTTCCACTAACTGATTCAAAGAGAAAGGGAAGAACTGAATGGGTAACAAAAGCCTGTCGGGTCTGTCAATTGGTTAATGCTTACACTTCCAAGCTTCTTGCAGGAAAGCACCTATGAGGAACCAGACCAGGACAATTCTGGGAATTGGGAAGTTGACTTTAATGAAATTAAGCCAGCAATGTATGGACTTAAATATCTCCTAGTCTTTGTAGATACATTTTCAGGATGGATTGAAGCATCCCCAAAAAAACAAAAAAAAAAAAAAAAGAAAAGAAAAGAAAAGAAAAGAAAAAAAAAAAAAAAACACCTGCCCAAATGGTGGTCAAAAAGATCCTGAAAAATATTTTTCCAAGATTCTGCCTGCCAAAGGTAATATGGGTCTGATAATGGGCCGGCGTTCATGGCCCAGGTAAGACAGGGGTTAGCCAGAATTCTAGGGGTTTATTGGAAGTTACATTGTTCTTATAGACCCCAGAGCTCAGGACAGGTAAAAAAATAAAAAGAACCATTAAAGTGACCTTAACGAAATTAAGCTTAGAAACTGGCATAAAAGATTGGACTATGCTCCTGCCTTCTGCACTGTTTCATGCAAGAAATACTCCCTCTGTTTCTTTGTCTAACCTCACCCCCTATGAAATTCTCTATGGTGCCCCTGCTCCAGTAAGGGACCTAACCCCAATTCTAAGACCTAACGATCCGTTCCACACCCCCTTGGCTGACAGACTTAAAGCTCTTGAAAGAACTCAGCGGTACTTGTTGAAACATCTGGCCCCTTCCTACCAACCAGGGTATGATGGGACTCCACATCAATATCAAGTAAGAGACCTCATCTACTAAAGACGACATCAGGTGTCATTCCTGAAACCCCGGTGTAAAGGACCATACCAGGTGCTACTTATAACACCTACAGTGGTAAAGGTAGACGGAATCACTTCCTGGATCAATGCCTCTCATCTCAAGCCTGCGCCATGTCCCCACTCTGGCTGGAAGCTGGAAAAGACTGGTAACCCTTTCAAACTGTGTGTTCGCCATGTGGATAAGGCTATAGACTCTCCCCTTGCCCACCAGTATTCCTAAGCATCATCAGCCCGTTCAGCAGCGATGGCTGATCAAAAATCCTACTAGACAACAAGTATGGTCTACCTCGAATACAGCCCACTGAGGGACCTGGTGGCCATCCCTCCACCCAGACATTTGTCAGCTACCTATAGGTCTTTCATATTGGGATAGCCCTGATGAACAGGATTCCACTAAAATTCCATTAAATCACTTTCGTACCATAGGTAATGGAAACCAACATTATGGATGTAGGGACACGTGGGCCAGATGCAGTTTGGCTAGCCTAGATTACTATGTTTGCCCGGCGGACTATCAAATCCACAAACAGCCATGGCTGTGTGGGGAAAAGCCGACTTCTTCTGTGAGTCATGGCGATCTGAGCATACAGGGGCTGCCTGCTGGAACCCAAACTCCTCATCAAATTCAGTACACAGCATTGGCCATAATACCAATTAGACAACCAAAATCCATGTCCCCGAGAGGGGTCTCTAGATCCTCAAATTCTGCATGGACTTTTTAACTTCGGCAAGTGCTCAAAAGGGTTGAAGGAAATTCCCCTATGTGCAGGCCTTTTTCCTCCTTTGCTCACATCCTGAACTATGCTTCTCTAATAGATCCTCACCCTCAGATTTCTGCTCCAGACTCTCTGCTGTCACTTTCACCTCAGGAATTTGATTTCTCCCCTCCAATTACTAGATCAAAAACCCAAACCTCTACCCTTTCTCAGACCATTGCCCCCTTGCTGAGGTAGCAGGTACTTAGGTACCCCTAAACCCAGACACTCCTCTATTCTTCTGTCAGTGCCCACAATGGGTCCCAACAGGTCCTCTTACCTGCTAACCCAAAGCTCAAACCAGCTGAGAAGAGCCCTCAGACCCCTATCCGAGATGTAATAAAAATTACCTTTAAAGTTGCATTGTCAACACTGAATACAGGTTACTAAGAATTTAAAATCCCTCACAGGCTTTTTGAGATACTCACTCCCATCTTCCCCTCTGCTCTACTTGCTCTACTGCTCAAGTTTTTTTTTGCTAGCAAAATCCCAAACCCCTTTCCCAATAGTCTTTTAATCTCTCCTTCCTGTTTCTCAGATCCATGGAGCTGCTCTCACCCCCTGCCTTCCACTCTTCCCCCTCTGTACCAAGACGACAGAAAATTTTTAAGTGACCTTCTCCAGAAGTCTTCACCATGACTGACTTTAGGACTTTCAGCAAAATAATCCCTATGAAAGAGTTCAATGTAGATAAACTTCCTCTTTTCTTGTTGCCCTCTTCTAGTTGCCACTGGCTGGAAAAATCAGCACTCCTAAGCTAGACACCCCTTACTAGTTTTTCACAAAATATGTGAACAAGGCCTCTGGCCTTGAGCTGGAGCTTCACAGAGATTGCTACATTTCAAAGATAAAGAAGTTACCAACTGGGCTCCATTTTAACAACTGGCAGGGAGAAAAAAAAGAGAAGACGAAAGCTCTCCCCCTCCCAGGTGTCCTTAAAAAGTTAACTTGCCAAAATAGAAGAAATAAAACAGAAACAAAAACTGCTTTTTGTGAACTTCTGCGGACTGTGATATTCTGAGCCCATTCCCTTACATGTTGGCTACAAAATTCTGAAACAACCTAAACTTGGGGTTCAGAGGATTAATTGATTACAACAGAAGCAATGCTCTCTACATCCTTTTGCAACCAAATAGGACTGCTTCCCTAGCTTCGGTGCTATCTTAGGTGCCTTTCCTTGTCTGTTCCTTCAACAGTATAATTCTATATACTTAATTATTGTTTATGTGTTCATAAAATGGTCAATAGATGTGATTAGTTATGTAATGGTGCAGATGTTTCCCAGAGTGCTCTATCATGACACAGGCTCATTTAAAGTTCAAATAGGGGGGGCATAAAACACGGTTCCGCTGGGAACCTGTATTCCTCACTTTAGCCATCCTATTTGGAATAAGAGTTGCTGCAGGTGTGGGCACAGGAACCACTGACCTAGTCCATGGGACACAACAAATGACTCAATGAGAAGCAGCAATAGACCAAAGCTTAAAGATATTAAAAACCTCAATCCCAGCTTTAAAGGAATCTTTAACCTCTCTCTCCGAAGTAGTTTCACAGAATAGGCGACGGTTGGACCTCCTCTTCATGAGAGAGGGGGCCTTTGTGCTGCAATGAGGGAAGAATTTTTTTTTTATGCTGACAATACTGGAGTTGTAAAAGAATCTATGAGTAAATTAAGAAAACGCCTTGAAGAGCGTCAACGAGAGACAGAGGCCCAAAAAGCGTGGTTTGAGTCTTGGTTCACACAGTCCCTTGGGTTAACTACGCTTTTATCTGCCTTGGCCAGTCCATTAATAATCCTCATATTATTGCTAACTGTGGGGCCCTGTTTGCTCAACCGTGTAGTTTCCTTTCTCCAAGCTCAAATTGTACAAGTTAAACTTATGGTAATCAGACAACAATATAACTCACTAGCAGACATAAAATGTGACACCCCCCAATGATCACTTTTTTGATTAAAAGTAACCAGAACAAGAAGTGGGAAATGAAAGGTTTATTAAATAGGTACTTGTCACTTCCTGTTTTTCTGTATGCTTAACAAAACACTGTTGAAATCTTGAGAACTGTTTGCTAATCTTGTTCCCAGAATGTGTTGTCCCCAACTGCCAAACTGCAGAATGTACTCCCTCACACATTTGCAAGCAAACTGCCCACTCACCCTGACCCATCAATAAACTTCACACCCTGCCTTCTCCAAAGAAAGTACATAAGCTCTGCTTAAGCTATTCTCAGGGCTCTCTGCTAAATTCAAGTGAGCTCTGAGCTGCAGCATGCTAGACCCCCAATACACACTTTGCTGTTGCATGAGACAGTCTCTTGGTGGTCTCTTCCTAAAATGCTCACTCGACCATTCCATTGGTACAATCATTAGTGTGAACTTTGCTTTTTGTGTCCAGAATATTACTGTGATAAAATGTATATGTAGGTCAGGTGACATGAGTATTTCTTCCACCATTTCTGGGAGGAATATTTTCAAGACCTAATAATTAGTATTGGGGTTATAAAGACTTGTACCCTGTGTCTATGGATATAGAGATAATGCATGAATAGACAATACTTTGTTTAAATAATATAACAGGTTCCACTTTAAATAATGTATTGAATTGATATCTGAAAATATATAAGAAATCATTTATTGATATACAATCATTCATTCCAACCAGTTATACATCTAATGGTAATATTATGGTTATGGTTCATTATCTAGGGTGTGTGAGATTTCCTTCAAAAGTAATTATGAAAATCAAAAATAATGTGTTTGGAAAGAATTCTCATGAAAAGATCAGTCAAGAAACATGGAGAAATATATGTGTTCTGAAGTAGAAAGTGATTGAAAGTGAAACAAATGCCAATAAAATTGCAAACTTATGGATGAAATATATATCCAATGATGTGCATGAACTAAAGAAATAGTAATGTACAAGTGTTGAAAAAAATGAACTTCAAAATACACATCATGTCCCATAGGAGTCTACTTGCATTGATGTTAAACTGAGTCAGTTACTGTAGAAATATTAGGATTTGTATACACCATTCACTTAAGTTAGTTTTCAGTGTTGGAAACAAATAGGTATTCCAGGTGGATGAATATTTCTGAAAATAATCTTGTGAAAAGATTATTATAAATCCACATACATGAATATGAATGAATTTAGGAAATGTATAATAAGACACATATATTTCATATTTTGAAAAATCTGGAGAGTATATATATATATATACACACACAGATATTAAAAATTAGCACTATATGCCAATTGAAATTCACCATGAAATATATATTATCCACAGATCAAAAATATTTATTTTACTGAACATGGATTTATATATAATGTTGTTCAGCTAGGAAGCTCACCCATAGGGTGAATGTTCAGTTCCAACAGCGTTTAGGAGGAGTGATCTCTTCTCACAATTTGTATCTGCCTATTCAGGTACCACACAATAGTGTACATGTGGTACCAGGTAGGATTATACATGTGCTTATAAAAATACATGTGCTGAATACGCTACAGCGAAAGGGAGACAGGAATTCATATATTTGTTAACTTTAAAAACACATTGAGAACTATTTCAACAAAAACAGGAGTAGATTTATAACTCCTACTCTATATAATGCAAAAGGCAAGTCCAACTATACACTGTGCCTTTTCTGTACTGCTTGTATTTCAATTCTGTTTGGGTTATTTTTCTCCATCATATTAGGATTAGTAGACAGAGTTTAGTAGGGTATGGGGTAGTGTCAGTGTTTCAGTATTTCAAATGGAAAATTGGAAAATGAATCCAATGTGTATGCAAATATGTGCTACACAAAAATCCACCCACTCTCATCCAGAACAATTACTTGACATTACCTTCGCCCCAATTAAGACACAATTAGAGGAGAAGAGTTATAAAATTTGTGAATACATATCTGGAATGGAAATTGCTCAGGAGTTCACAACTTTGGAGGTGCAAGAGGAGTTTCCAAAAGTAAGGGACAGGATAAAACTCCACAATCATGGAGCTCTGTTGGCCTAAAGACTTCTTGAGAAACTTCCTCTGAGGTTGGGCACTTGAAATATATGTTGTTGTCAGGAGCTTTATCTTCCTTTGTAGTGAGACCATCAAAGCTGGGTCTGCATATATGTGACCTGGAGGACATGGTCTCTTATATTCCAATGAACATTAGGCAGCAGTGCTGAATTCTCTCTTTATAGATATCTGTGGCCACTGGGGGTTAAGTGTCTCTCCGTGTGGACTGTGAAGCTATTTGGTCATCCTCCACTTTTTGTGGTGTTTCTTGCTGCTGCATTGGGAGTTTGGTATTTGCTTCTCGAAAAACAAAAAGTTCAACTGGGACACAGTGCTGGAGGGAGTTCTGTCATGTGTCGTGTGTCAGGGTCTGCAGGAGAATGCACCAAATAGGCTTCTATCACACATAGGTTGCCCCCTTGACCATAGCAACCTGATTCTGAACATTGCCCTGAAATTTCTCCATATAACAAGATGCCTTTACATACAAGGTTCTGCTGGCTGCACCATGTCAGTCGCAACCCATTTGGAAGTAAATGGCAGATCCACATGGCCCCACCACAGATGTTTTATCACACACATGCACAACACTGTTCTATGACCACTAATCAGGAGGCTTCAACGTACTGACATCTCTGTTCTACACCATTATCATGAAACCCAGTCAATCAAGGCACTGTCTTGTACACTCGAATTAGCAACAGGACATCGAAGGTTCTCCAGTGCCACCTGGTCAAGGGAATTTCAAGAATGTCATGGTATTTATGTAGCCATTTTTCAAGGATGAAGTTGGAGGCACTGTGGGTTTCCATTCATTCAGGAACCATTAAAGGTTGAGGAAGATCATTTCAATGAAAGCTCTGGAGAAATTTCACAGGCAAGGCTTCCCAAAGAGTGGGCAAAAGGTTACATGAATCCAGGCACATAGAGGTCTACAATGTGAGGTCCATGTGTGTTTTGACTCTCAACTATGGATTCCAAGGCTTTCAGAATAAAATCATATGGTATCATGGCTGAGATTCCCTGTGCTCTGTGGAAAGCCGCCCTTGGTCTAGATCTCAGTTTCCAAGGGCGACTCTCATGCGTGGCCTCCAAAAATGCCAACACAAATCATGGCAATTCTTCTCTGAGGTCAGTTCCACAACGCAGTCTCAAAGGGGAATCACATCAGAGTTTAAACCCCGATGGACCCAGTCATCTTTTCCAACCACCACACTAATGACCACAATTAAAACCAAAACACTTCCACATAGCCCTCATATTCTTCCATATAGATACTAATCATAACCTCTGGCTGGAGGTTTCCATGAGGGGCACATCCAAAGACAGTGTCCAAAATACGTTCTCTTGCCCCTCATTTGCCTAAAGTCATTGTGGCCGGGACACCTTTCCTGTGAACCAGGAGTGATCAAATAGGCCTGCTCTTAATACTGCTCTGATTCTCCAATTTGAGGCCTACTGACAGTCAGGTATAGATTCTTTATGTGATTTGGAGTCATGAGGAAACCCAATCACCTCTGCAGGGCTTTGAAGTACTAATTTTACCCAAAGGATTCCTATTCTCACTTGATGGATGTCAGGAAACTAATAGAGAAAGGCAAGAAGCTTCATCCACTATAACTGATGTGGATTTTTGCCATTTTGGTTTTGGATGCACACATGGCATCCTTTTTAGATCCATTTGGTTTTGAGAATCTAAGCCACAACCTGACACAGGGCCAAGATACTGATTCAGACACATCCATTTCCAAAGCAATTAAGGAAAGAGCCACAGGTGATGCCCATTCATTTCCATTTGAAAACTATTTTCTTCAGGCTTCACAAAGTGTGACCTGAGGCAAAGACCTTTCTGACATTCAGGGCAACAGAAAAATAGGTAAGTAAAAGGCCCAAAGCAGGGTTTCTCCACTGAGACTTTTCTATTCACACTGATATTTGAGTTTTCTGAGATGATCACATTTCCTTCAGCTATTCAGTACATGGCCATTTCACAGAGCTTGGAGGTGGTACATATCTTGGACACAAAACCATGAGCCTATTCTGGAGAGTTGAGAGAATTCAGGAAGAAAACTGAAACTTAGGAATATAATAGGTGTTGCACATCAATAAGGCTGCCCACTCTCTATTCATACATTGGGCAGGATGAATGCTGGGAGCTTTCTACTAGACACAACACATCCATTGATGCATTCTCTTTTCTATTGTCTACAACCACTGACACAGTAAGATACACAGACATAGAAACACTCGCCTTGCCAAAAGACATACAAGAAACAGTCTACCCCAAAACAAACAAACCGACTTTCCTACCTATTCTCAGAACATGAGACAAAACCACATACTCACACCCACACTCAAAAAGGCACCTCCTTAACCGAAGTAGGTCTCTGACTATATGGAGTGTCCTCTGACTGGTGAGCCATACTTCGTTCCCCCGAAATGGCCTGTACGGTCTCAGATCTTGTCTCCTTTTTCAACTCAGTGAAGTTGCCAGCAGCCAGTGGTGAGCAACTACCTACTTTCCCAGGAAAGGACCCTCTTCATAGCTATTCTGTCATTTGACCATCCTCACATCAGTAGGTACCAAGAAAGACTGACTATGTCCATGGTAAATACAAACAATTGAGCCCACTGGGACAGGGACTGGGACTGGCTCTGGGTGCCTGGCTTCCTGGATACCAAGTTCAGAGAGTTCCATCAACAAGGAAGTTAAGTAGGTCAATTCTTTCAGGAACTGAGTGAGGTCACTGCCGTGACAACCACTTTGTCCTAACAATTGCTTCAGTTGCTTCCAAGTGTCCCATGAGATGGAGGCTGCCCCTACTTCCTGTGACACTTTCACAAGTTTGAATGGTATGTAAACCATAGGCACCCAGGAACAGCTCTCCACACAGGCCTGGTTTGGTCCATCTTCTCTACATTAAGAAGAGAGAGGCTGATTCAGACACATCCCTTCATTCTGACCAGGGTTTTTGCATTGGAAGATGACTTTTGCTCTCTTAGTTCCTCAATAGCTGCCTACATCTTATCCAGGGATCATTTCTGTATGGACATTTTAGGTTCTCAGCAGGTGGAAGATGCCCTACATTCCTGTATTGTAAGACGAACTCTGTACCTGCTCTTCTGTAAAGTGAGATTGAGAAAAGAGTGTATGGTTACGGTTAATAACAGGTTCTATTTGGGTTCGGAATCATTGTGCAAGATGATTAATGGTATTGGGAACCTGCAATATTTTCAAGAATATACAGGGGAAATATAAGTTTGAAAACAGAAATCCAGGAAAGATTTGAAGCCCAGAAAGGCATTAGGCCTTTGAGTGGGATACTTAGCTTTGAATTATATTCTGCACAGATGTCTCAGATGAATCGATATACAATTGCCTTGTACCTTGGATGATTGAATGTCAAAGAGAACATCCAGTCAAAAAGTGATAGTCGGTACGATTAAGACGAAAGTCGGTAGGTTTAGAAAGAAGAGTGAGTATAAGAGTGGGACCAAAAGTTCTTTAGCAATAGGCTTTCGGGTAGACAGTGAATGTAAATGTCAGCACATGTGAAGAGTCAGTCACAATAATGAACTGGGATAATATGTAGGGAAGCAGAAATCAATAGAGACATTAGGAAATCAGGCAAAGTATAAATTGTGTGGTAGGATTAGACATTTTCAACAGGATTGAGGTTGAATATATAATCTTAGGAAGAAACAAATATGTATTCACCAATAGTATTGACATTAAAGAGCATTAGGCAACCTGGACATGGATGTTTTTAGTAACGCATGCTCACTTTCACTTAGGCTTTGGTACAATCATAAGTGTGACATTTTCATAATGTGTCCAGAATATTACTGTGATAAAATGTATATGTAGATCGGGTGACATGAGTATTTCTGACAACATTTCTGGGAGCTACATTTTGAAGATGAATAAATTAGTATTGGGGATAAAAATAGATGTACACTGTGTCTATAAATATAGAAATAATGCATGAATAAACCATACTGTGAATAAATAATAAAAGTGGTTCAAAATTTAAATAATGGATTGAATTGATATCAGAAAATATACAGGGAATCTTATATTGATATACAATCATTCATTCCAATCAGTTACACATATAATGGTAAAATTAGGGTTATGGTATATCATGAAGAATGTGTGAGTTTTGCTTCAAAATGATTATGAAAACCAATATGAATGTGTTTGGAAATAAGTGTCATGAAAAGACCATTCAGGAAACTAGGAGTAATACATGTGTTCTGAAGCAGGAAATGATTGAAAATTAATCAAATGCATATAAATTTGTGAACTTGTGGATGAAATATATATCCTATGATGTGAATAAACTGAAGAAATTGTAATGTACCAGTGTTGAACAAAATGAACTTCAAAATACACATCATGTCCGATAGATTTCTACTTGCATTGATGTTAAACTGTGTCAGTCACTGTAGAAATATTAGGATTGCATGCACCATTCACTTAAGTTAGTTTTCAGTACTAGAAAACAAATATGTATTTCAGGTGGATGAATATTTCTGAGAATAATCTTGTGAAAAGTTGATTATAAATCCACATACATGAACATAAATGAATTTAGGGAGTGTATATAAGACACATATATTTCATATTTTGAAAAATCTGAAGAGTGTATATATATACAAAACACACACAGAGACAATAAAAAGTAGCAATATATATGCCAAACAAAATTCATCATGAAATATATATCATCCATAGATGCAAAAATATTTATGTTACTGAACATGGATTTATGTAAAATGTTGTTCTACTAGGAAGCTCACCCATAGATTGAATTTTGAGTTCCAACAGCGTTTATGGGGAGTGATCTCTTCTCACAATTTGTATCTGCCAAGTCAGCCTCCTCACAAGAATGTACGTGTGATTACAAGTAGGATTCTATATGTGCAGATAAAAATACATGAGTTGAATAGGCTACAGAGAAATGGAGACAGGAATTCACATATTTGTTAACTTTAAAAACACATGGAGAACGATTTCAATTAAAAATTAACTAGATTTATAACACCTACCCTATATCATGCAAAAGGCAAGTCCAAATATACACCATGCCTCCTCTGAACTGCTTGTATTTCTATTCTGTTTCGGTTATTTTTCTCCATCATATTAGGATTAGTAGTCAGAGTGTAGTAGGGTATGGGTTAGTGTCAGTTGTCCTGGCCGGCCGCACACATCAATGTGGGCAAGGAACCTAGTTGGGGAGGAATGAAGGGACAAGAGACACGAGAGATTACAGCAAGACTGGAGTTCTGATCAATCTGCAAACTTTTATTGTTCTCACATGGGAATTTATATGTTGTGGATGGGAAAGCTTCCAAAGGAAGTAACTCCAACATCAATAACATAGGTATTATTTTGCATCGCGCCTAAAAGACATATTGTAAAAGTGCCTATAGACTGTACTTTTAAATGAAATCTGGGTTGGCATGTATTATCATCGTCTATGATAGAATTAATAGGAACTGCCATAGGCATGATTGCCCCTGTTGTCATGGAGAGCCAGCAATCACCAGCAAAGTTGGGGTTGGAATTATTAAGCAAGGAGAAGGTAGTTTCCAAAATATCTAATGTATTATTATCTAAACCTGGGAGCTGGCATTTTGGCTATATTAAGGGATGATATGTGAGCTCAGGGATTTGGGGTTTCAAAAGTTTGATTATCTGAGGATGCTTGACAGCATAAGGGAATCCTCCACCATCAGTGACCCCTGTAGGTGCCTTAATGGGGCAGCAGGAGGGTTTACCAACAGGGCCTTGGCACCCAGCTGACTGTAGCTTGGTGTATTTGCCTTCTCCTCCCCGGTCAAAAAGAACGGGGGTATAATGAATAGTGGTCCCTCCTGCTGCATGAGTTTTAGTTAGGGAGGCTTCAAAAAATTGTTCTCCCTGCTTGTTAACACAAATTGAGGCCGACGCATAACAAGTGGCATGCATCGCTTGGGTATGCGTTCAAGTTGCAGAACAATTTTGGAGAGCTTTACTTGTACTAGGGGGAATAATCTTTGGCTTGTTAACACATACAAATTTAGGCTGATGAACTCCTCTGAGTTTATGGTCAACCTCGGCCCGGAGGTAAGCCACCTTAGTCATGCAGTCAGCAGTCTGGGTCAAACTAGTGGGAGCCTGAGTCCAAGATCCTCCCTTGCGTTCACAGGGAGGGCCAAAAAGGTACTCCATGATGTTGGAAGGTGGAGGGCCAAAGCCTCCGTGTACAATCCTGTTCAGCAGAAGTGCCTTAAGTAGGATCCTCACACAGATTGTTGGCTGCATCTGAAAAAGAGGAAAACTTGTCCTCAGGGGGAGGGCCTCCATCCCCGTGTTGAGGTAAGCCATTAACCTGTTTAACCAGGCGTTCTGGTAACCATCTTGGGGCTGCTTGCTCTTCGTCCAAAACGCAAGCTGAGCCTCGTCCACAGATGAGGACAGGACCTGGGCGTTTCCATTTATTTGTAAGGGGATTGTGCCACATAACAGGTGGGCGAACAGAATTGGACGAGGATTGCCTGTGTCAGTCTGCAGCCAAATGGCCTTCATTGTCTAGGGAAAGAAAAATAAGGGCAAATAATGCATGATTAAGGCGATGCCTGTGAGTGGTAAATACAAGTGCAGAAGCATTAATGCGGGTTAGCCAAGTCTTTAGGTAAGGTGGGCACGTTCCACAATGCCTGAGGCTTGTATGGAATTCCAGAAGTATGCCAAATTTGCGAGGTAGCACAAAACTGTTTAAACTTGGCACTGGTATATGCAGGACAATTATCTTTTTTTAATATGTATTGGTTTACCCATTACAGAAAACGCTGAAACAAGATGAGAAAGGACATCTTTGATAGCCTCTCCAGAATGTGGTGATGCGAAAATAAGGCCACTGAAGGTATCTACAGAAACGTGTACATATTTGGTTTTTCCAAATTCAGAAAAATGAGTAACATGCATTTGCCAAAACTGATTGGACAGTAATCTTCGGGGGTTAACTCCCAAGTGTTGAATGGGGAGGGAGACAGGGCAACCAGGGCATGCTTTTACTATTTCTCATGCCTGTTGCCTGGTAATTTTACATAGTTATCGAAGGTTCTGGGAATTTAGATGGTGAAGATTGTGTAACTCCGTGGCCTTTTGAGTGCAGCCAACAAAAATTGGAAAGATGAAACGAGTTGCTGCATCAGCTTTGGCATTACCTTGTGTTAGAGGGCTGGGAAGATCAGAGTGTGCCCTGCTGTGTCCTAAGAAAAATGGGTGTTGTCTGGCCTGAATTAGCTGCTGAAGCTGGTGAAACCGATGGGCGACATTGGAAGAAGCCTTAATGGTGGGTGAAATCTCAAGCAGGTGCACAGAATGAGCAATGTAGGCACTGTATGTATAAATATTAACAGGATTATCAAAAAATGTTTTAAAAACTTGTGTTATTGCAAACAATTCCACAAACTGTGCTGAATGATAGACAGTATCAAAGGTGTTAGGCTGGTTATTGACAACAAAGACTGCTCGGCCATTACTGGAACTGTCTGTAAAGACAGTAAGGGCTTGAGGAATGGGAGCCTTTTGAGTAATTTTGGCAAAAATAAATGGATGTAACTGGACAAAATGTAAAAGGGGTTCATTGGGTAGGTGGTTATCAATTGTTCCCAAAAAGCCTGATAAGGCAATACGCCATTCATCCTCCGTCTGTAGTAAAAATTGGATTTGGTCTTTAGTATATGAAATTAAAATATTATCATTGTCTTTGCCAAAATGTTGTCGAGATAGTAAACGACTTTTAAAAATAATAGAAGCTACCTGAGCAAGAAAAACAGTAATAACCTTGGAGAATGTGGTGGGTAAATGGACCCAAAGCAAAGGCAGCCTTTATTTCTAAAATGTGTATTTCGTTGCCAAAATATTCCTGTGGGTGTATGAGGAGTGTGTAAAATAACCAGAACCAGAGGAAGGTTATAAGAATGTTCTGTAAAAAACTGTTTGGCAATGGCTTCTGTGACTTGGTTTAATGCCTGTCATGCCTCGGGAGTAAGTTTTTGAGGGGAGGAGGGGTGGGAATCACCTCTCAAAATATCATTAAGGGACAAAAGTACACAAGGTGGTAATTTTAAATATGTTTTTAGCCATTGAATATTCCCCAGGAATTTTTGAAAATCATTAAGGTTGTGAAGATGGTCCACCCATAGTGGTATCTTAGGAATTTGGATCTGATTATCTTGAAGTTTAAGGCCCAAATAGGTATAACAGTCCTGTGTTTTAACCTTATTAGGAGCTATCTGTTGTCCCAAGGAAGTGAGGATTTTGTAAATGTCCAAGTAACAATTATTAAGGTCATGGTTATTAGGTGCAGCAATTAACAAATCATCCATATAATGTAAAATATAAATTTGTGGCCATAGCTCTCTCACAGGGTCTACTGCTTGAGCAACGTATTTTTGGCAAAGACTAGGGCTGTTGGCCATACCTTGGGGAAGAACCTTCCATTGAAATCTCTGCATAGAGCCCTGAAAATTAATGCGAGGGAGACTAAAGGCAAAATAGGGTCTATCCGCAGGATGTAAAGGAATGGTAAAAAAACAGTCTTTTAACTCAATAATCATTTTACAATAGTTTTTGGGAATAGCCACTGGTGTGGGAATGCCGGGCTGTAGTGCTCTTATTGGGCACATAGCTTTATTAATGGCAAACAAATATTGTAAAAGGCACCACTTGCCTGATTTTTACTTGATAACAAAAATTGGAGTATTCGATGTTGAGGTTGAGGGCTCTACATGGCTGGCTGCCAGCTGTTCCTGCACTAACATGGAGGCAGCCTCCATATTTTCTTGGGTAAGTGGCCATTGATTCACCCACACAAGAGTCTGAGTTTCCCAAATAATTTTATCTCCATGGGGTACAGGAGAGTCAGAGACCGACACTAAAAATCCGAATACCCAAGTCCATATGTATTTGTTTTTTGTATGGGTTTTATTGGCTCAACCAGTCCTTGTCTCGGTCTCCCAAGGCCTGTACCAGGGACAAAATTTATATGAAGCATTTGATGAGTTACCATGGAATTGGGACTGGCATGAATAACTTCCATTTGACTCAAAATATCTTGGGCCCATAGGTTAACAGGGAGGTCAGGAACAACGAAAAGAGTGACAATTCCCTTATTACCCTCTTTATAAGTCCAGCTAAGAGCCGTAGAACTGACCAGAGGATTTTTTGACTCTCCTATCCCTTTAAGGTCAGTCAAGGATGAGGTGAGGGTCCAAGCTGATGGCCAATATTTTTGAGAAATAATTGTGTCATCAGCTCCAGTATCTAGAATTCCTTGGAATTCCTTTCCTTCAATAAGTAAGGAAATTTTGGGTCTTTTGTGAGAAACGGGTTGAACCAAATTTACATCAGAGCAGCCCAAGGAGGCAGTCCCCTGCGGTAGGTTTGGGCGGTGGAAGTGCCTCCTGGATTCAAGGGAAGGAGTATTAATTGTGCAAGACTTGTTCGTGCTGGGATGGCCACAACTCCATTAATAGCTGTGGCCAGTATTTTTTTTCTCCAGTGAAATCATTATTTTTAATGCCATGGAAGACCTGAACACCATGTAAGTTAGTAGAGGCTCTCCCAAAAATAAGTCACACATATGAGATTGAGGGGGACCCATAATTCCAGTGGGTATCATCTGGGGTCCTTGCATTGAGTCCAATATAGTATCGGTGGTGGCACAGAGGTCCAATCCTGCGCTGCCTGGAGTGGCTAGTTGGAGGGAGGCAATTGTGGACAAGAATTTTGAGGTAGGTTGGGAGTTTGGGAGGGAACAAATCTTATTGCCCCTGGGTTTGTCCTGGGGGATGTCGTGGCCCGGGGCTGGCCCCGCAGGAAGTTTCCCAAGAAGCAGGAAAAAATAGGCTGTCTGAGGGCATTTGTCTTAGATCTACACTCACTGGCCCAGTGATGACCTTTACCACATCTAGGGCAAAGGATAGCTTGGGGCGGTATAGCCCCAGTTGAAGGAGACTCTATTCCTAGGCTTTTTTTGCCTGTCGGACACTTGCGTGCAAAATGTCCAGGTTGTTTACAAGTAAAGCAAGTACGTGAGCCAGGATTGTGAAAGGTCTTGGTAAAGGTGGCACCTAGGGCAAGACCCATGGCATGGGCTGCACCTACCCCTGCATAGAGTCTAATAAAGTCAGAAAGTTTCCCTTTATCCTTATGTGGTTGAAGAACATCCTGACATGCCGGGTTGGCGTTTTCAAAGGCAAGATGTTTTAAAAAAGCGCTTTTGCTTTCGCTTGGTCCAAGCAAGCATTCCACAGCTAGGTTAAGCCGGGGAACAAAGTCGCTATAAGGCTCGTCGGGCCCTTCTCAAATTTTTGCAGGGAAGTGGTAGCCGAGGCTTTTGAGGGAGGTGTCTCAAAGCATGTAAGCCAGCCATCTGAATCTGCATCAAAAGTCCAGCAGGGAAATGTGCCTGTTTAGTTTTATTGTCAAAAGGCTCATTGCCCACTAGCTTAACATAAGTCCTGGATTTAGAGAAGGCCTTAGTTAAAATTTTTTGAGCAGTTTCCCGACAGTGCTCTTTGAAATCTGCATTCCATAACAGGAAGTCTCTGGCACTGAGGGTAGCTTGATCTAAAAGTTTCCAATCATTGGGAGTAAGTCATTGTGTGCTGTGGCTTTCTAATAAAGCCAACGTGTAGGGTGCAATGGGGCCATAGTGAGCACAAGCCTTTTTAAGTTTTTCAGGAAAATGCAGGCTTAATTTTTTGTAGACTCTGGGTTCCTGCCTGCCTAGGGCTGAACTCCTCATCCTCTGAGTCCTGATCTCCTTAATCCATTTCCCCTCTTCCTCCTCTTTATCCTCGTCTAATTCTTTGACCTCAGCCTGGGCAGGCTTATCTATCAGACTGGTGGTGACTGGGAAGGCGAGCACAGGTCAATGGAGTGGCTTCACCTTTGTATTAGACCACTGTAGGCCAGTTGCTTTGACTCCATACCTAAGGCTAATGAAGAGAGCTCAGAGTGAAGGGATCTTAATTCTTTTAAAGGTTGGATCTGTTCCTGTGTATGTTGAAAGGATGCTCACAAAGGAGCCAGTTTAGGCAAGGGAAGTGGGGAGAAAATATCGGGGGGGGGGGGCATTTGTTCCCTGAAGGGCCAGAGCACAAAAGGCAGGAGGGACATAGGAGGGAGGTGGATGTGTAAGTCCTATAAGCTGTGGCAGGGTCTTGAGAGGTGGAGGGTCTTCTGAATGGTAGCGAGCTGCTTCCTTCTCCAAGGTAGCCTCCTCTACAGGGGTCAATGAGTCTCCGGTATTTAAAACTGGATAAAGGCAGTTGGTAATCATTGGAGCCTTATTCATTAGGGTGGTATTTTGAGGGGGACCAGGAAGGTTCCCACGGTCCTGTGGAGCCTGAGAAGGGTCTATGTCTATACTAACTGATGGGCATGCCAAGGGGATATGAGAAGTATTTGCATAGTCTCTTTCCCAACCTTGACAACTTTTAAGGTACCATTGTCAAAGGGTGAACTTTTAAGAATTCTATTAATTAAGTTCCAGTAAGAAAAGGTGGGAACAGGCACTTTTTCTGGGCCAAAGGATTCATAATAATCTTTTAAACAGTCTCCTACTCTAAGCCATCTTTTACCATCAATGGTCCTTTCAAGAGGAAACCATGGACACTGCTCTCTTATGTGTGAAAAGAAAAAAAATTTAAGTCTTTTTTCTTAATACGCGCCCCCATGTCTGGAAGGACTCCTTGTAGCCTGACAAAAACAAATCATGTGACGAAACTGCTTGCCCCATGGTGGGTCAATCACCGTGTGTCATCCCCACCCTCCTCCTGGATCTGTCTCTCGGTGGTGTCTTCTGCGGTTATTGCAAGCTCCGCTTGACCAAATCTTCCAGGAGGACGGGGTCCCCCTCAATCAAAAGCTCGAGCCCCAGTCAGTGGGCGCCAGATGTCCCGGCCGGCAGGACACATCAACGTGGCCAGCGAACCTAGATAGGGAGGAATGAAGGGACAAGAGACACGAGAGATGACAGCAAGACAGGAGTTCTGATCAAGCTGCAAACTTTTATTGTTCACACAGGGGTATTTGTATGCTGGATGTGGGAAATCTCTCTTATCGGCACTTCCTAGATGTCTTCACAAGGTGAGATAACCTCAGGAAGTTTCAGAAAGACAGATGGGCACAGGATGTCTCAGGGAGCCAGATGGCTACAGGATGTCTCCCAGACAGGATGTCTCCTGGTGGCTGTTTCTTGTAAGTGTCAGGCTATTCTTTGAAGGAGAATTCCTTCTACCTCTGACAGTCAGGGATTCAGTATTTCGAATAGAAAATTTAAAAATGAATCCAATGTGTATGCAAATATATGCTACCCAAAAGTCTTCCCACTCTCATTCAGAACAATGCCTTGACATTACCTTCACCCCAAGTAAGACACAATAAGAGGAGAAGAGTTAGAAAATCTGTGAATACACATCTGGAATGGAAAATGCTCAGTAGTTAACAACCTTGGAGGTGGTAGAGGTGTTTCGAAAAGTAAGGTACATGGTAAAAACTCCACAAACATGAAGCTCTCTTGGCCTAAAGACTTCTTGAGAAACTGCCTCTGAGGTTGGGCACTTGAAATATATGTTGTTGTCAGGAGTTTTAACTTCCTTTGTAGTGAGACCATCAAATCTGGGTCTGCTTCTGTGTGTCCTGGAGCACATGGTTTCTTTTTTTCCAATAAACATGAGGCAGCAGGGCTGAATTCTCTCTTTGTAGGTAATTTGTTGCCATTTGGGGGCAAAGTGTCTCCCAGTGTGGACTTTGAAGCCATTTGGTCTTCCTCTACTTTTCATGGTGTTTCTTGCAGCTACACTGGGAGTTTGGTATTTGCTTCATGAAATACGAGGAGGTCAACTAGGACAGAGTGCTGGAGGGAGTTCTGTCACGTGTGTTGGTTAAGGGTCTGCAGGAGAGTGCACCAACCAGGCTTCTATCCCACATAGCTTGCCCCCTTGACAATAGAAATCTGATTCTAAACATTGCCCTGAAACCTCTCCGTATAACAAGATGCCTTTACATACAAGGGTATGGGGGCTGCACCATGTCAGTCACAAACCAATTGGAAGCCAATGGCAGATCCACATGACCCCATCATAGATGTTTTAACAAACACCTACACTCCACTGCTCTAGGCCGAATACTCATCGGGCTCTAAATTACTGGCATCTCTGTTCTACACGATTTTCATGAAACCCAGTCAATCAAGGCACTGTCTGGTACACTCATGATCATCTATAAGACATCCAAAGGTTCTCCACTGACACCTGTTCATGAGAATTTCAAAAATTTAATGGTATTTATCTAGCCTTTTTTCAAGGATGAAGTTTGAGGCACTGTGGGGTTTAATTCATTCAGGAACCATTAAATGGAGAGGAAGCTCATTTCAATGAAATCTCTGGAGAATTCTAACAGGCAATGCTTCCCAACGACAGGCTAAAAGGTCACATTAAGCCAGGCGTTTGAGGTCTACAATGTGTGATCCTTTTGTGTTTTGACTTGCAACTATGGCTGCCAATTCTTTAAGAATAAAATCATGTGATATCCTTCCTGAGATTCCCAGTGCTCTGTGGAAAGCCACCCTGGGCCTTGATCTCAGTTTCCAAGGGCGACTCTCATGTGTGGCCTCCTAAAATCCCATCACAATACATGGCAATACTTCTTTGAGGTCAGTTCCATAACTCAGTCTCTAAGGGGAATCACACCAGTGTTCAAGCCCAGGTGGCCTCAGTCATCTCTTCCAACGGCCACAAAAATGACCACAATTAAAACCAAAACACTCCCACATGGCCCTCATCTTCTTCCATATAGACACTAATCATAACCTCAGGCTGTAGGTTTCCATGAGGGCCAAAGCCAAAGACAGTATCCAAAATAAGGTCCCTTTCTCCCATTTGCCTAAAGTCAGTGTGGCAGGGACACCCTTCCTGTGAACCAGGAGTGATCTAAGAGGCCTGCCCTTAATACTGCTCTGATTCTCCATTTTGTGGCCTAATGACTGTGGGGTTTAGATTCCTTATGTTAATTGGGGTCATGAGAAAACCCAAGCACCTGTGGCCTAGCCTCTGTAGTGATTTGAAGAACTCATTTGACCCAAAGGATCACTATTCTCAAAGATGGAGGTCAGGAACCTTACAGAGGAAGGTGAGAGACTTCATCCACAATGACTGCTCTTTTGGCTATTTTGGTTTTGGATGCACACATGGGATTTTTTTAGATCCATTAGGTGCTGAGAATCTAAGCCACATCCTCACACAGGGCCAAGAAGCTGATTCAGACACATCCCTTTCCAAAGCAATTAAGCCAAGAGCCAAAGGTGATGCCCATTCACTTCCATTTGAAAACTCTTCAGTCTTCACAAAGGGGTGGCCTGAGGCAAAGACCTTCCTGACATTCAGGGCAATAATACAATAGGTAAGCAAAAGGCCCAAAGCAGGGTTTCTCCACTGGGACTTTCCTGGTCACACTGATATCTGAGTTTTCTGAGATGCTCACCATTGCCTTCAGCTATCCAGTACATGGCCATGTCACAGAGCTTAAAGGTGGCACATATCTTGGACACAAAACCATGAGCCTATTCTGGAGTTTGGCCAAAATTCAGAAAGAAAATAGGAACTTAGGAAGATACTAGGAGTGGCCGATTCATATGGCAAGCCGCAGACCATTCATAAATAGGACAGGATGAATGCTGGTAAGATTTCTACTAGATAGAACATATGTATTGATGCACTCTCTATTCTAATGTCTACAACCACGGACACAGTGGGATACACAGACATAGAAACACTCGCCTTGTCAAAAGACTTACTAGAAACATTTCACACCAAACCAAACAAAACGACTTTCCTACCTATTCTCAGAACATGAGACAAAATGACAAACCCACACCCACACCCACACCCACACCCACACAGACCCCCAAGTAGGTCTGTGAAAATATGGAGTGACCTTTGACTGGTGGGCCATAACATATTGCCCCATAATGGGCTGTCCTGTCTCAGATCTGGTCTCCGTGTCCAACTCTGTGAAGCTGTTAGGAGCCAGCGGTGAGCCAGTACCTTCTTTCTCAGGAAAGGCCCCTCCTCAGACCTTCCTGGCATTAGGCTATCCTCACATCAGTAGGTACCAAGAAAGACTGTCTCTGTCCTTGGAAAATCCAAACAAGTTTGAACACTGGGACATGAACTGGGACTAGCTCTGGGTGCCTGACTTCCTGTATCCCAAGTTCAGAGAGTTCCTTCATCAAGGAAGTGAGGTGAGGTCACTTCCTTCAGGAACTAAATGAGGTCACTGCCTTGACAACAACTTTGTCCTAAAAGTTGCTTCTAAGAGTCCCATGAGATGGAGGATGCACCTACTCGCTCTGACATTTTCACAAGTTAGAATGGTATATCAACCATAGGCACCCGGGAACAGCTCTCCACACAGGCCTGGTTTGGTCCATCTTCTCTACATTAAGATGAAAGAGGCTGATTCAGACACATCCCTTCATCTTGACCAGGTTGTTTACCATGAAAGTTGACTTTTCCTCCCTCAGGTCCTTCATAGCTGCCTACATCTTCTCCATGGATCATTTCTGCATGGACCTTTGAGGTTCTCAGCAGGTGGAAATTTCCCTACACTCCTGTATTGTAAGGCCAACTCTGTCCCTGCTTTTCTATAAAGTTAGATTGAGGGAACAGTGTATGGTTTGGGTAATAACAGGTTCGATTTTGTTAGGAATCATTCTGAGCGATGAATAATTTTATTGGGAACCTGCGATATTTATTAAATTATATTGGTAAAATATATGTATGAAAACAGAAATCTAGGATTTGAAGCCCAGAAGGGCATTGGGCCCATGATTGGGATACGTAGTGTTGAATTAGGTTCTGTACAGATGTCTCAGATAAATCCATTTACAATGGCATAGGACCTTGTACATTGGATGATTGAATGAGGAAGAGAACATCCAGTCAAAAAGGGATAGTCGGTAAGATTAGGTAGATAGTCGGTAGGTTTAGGAAGAAGAGTGAGTACAGGATTTGGACGGAAATTTCTTTAGCAATAGGGTTTCAGTTAGAGAGTGAATGTAAATGTCAGCACATATGAAAATTCAGTCACAATGATGAACTTTGAAAAAAATGTAGAAAAGCAGATAATAATAGAGACTTTAAAAAATCTGGCAAAGTATAAAGTGAGTGATAGGATTAGACATTTTGTACACTGTTGAGTTTGAATATATAATCTTAAGAAGAAACAAATATGCAGTGACCATTAGGATTGACATTTGAGAGCATTAGGAAACCTGGTCATGGATGCTTTTAGTAATCCATGTTCACTTTCCTTTTAGGCTTTGGTACAATCATAAGTGTGACCTTTGCATTTTTTGTCCAGAATATTACTGTCATAGAATGTATATGTGGATCAGGTGACATGAGCATTTCTTCAAGCATTTCTGGGAGTAAGGTTTTCAAGAGCTATAAATTAGTATTGGGGGTACAAAGAGGTGTACCCTGTGTCCATGAATATAGACATAATGCATGAATAGACCACATTTTGAATAAATAATTTAACTGTTCCCACTTTAAATAATGCATTGAATTAATATATGAAATATTATAAGAAATCTTGTATTGATATAATATCATTCATTTCAACCAGTAATACATCTAAATGTAATATTAGGGTTATGGATTATCATGAAAGGTGTGTGAGTATTGCTTCAAAAGTGATCCTAGAAATCGAAAATAATGTGTTTGGAAAGAAGTCTCATAAAAAGACCAGTCAAGAAACATGGAGGAATACATGTGATCTGAAGAAGAAAATGATTGAATGTGAAACAAATGCCTATAAACTTGCGAACTTGTGGATGAAATATATATCCCATGATGTGAATAAATTGAAGAAATAGTAATGTACCAGTGTTGAATAAAACGAACATCCAAATACACATCATGTCCCATAGGAATCTACTTGAATTGATGTTAAACTAGGTCAGCTACTGTAGAAATATTAGGATTTGTATGCACCATTCACTAAAGTTAGTTTTCAGTACTAAGAAACAAATATGTATATCAGGAGAATGAATATTTTGAGAATACTCTTGAGAAAATTTGATTATAAATCCACATACTTTAATATGAATGAGTTAAGGGAGTTTATAATAAGACACATATTTCATATTTTGAAAAATCTGGAGAATATATATATATATATATATATATATACACACATACACACACACAAACACACACGGACATTAAAAATAGCATAATATATGCTATAGGAAATTCACCATGAAATTTATATCATCCAGAGATCAAAAAATATTTATTTTATTTAACATGGATTTATGTATAATGTTGTTCAACTAGGAAGCTCACGCATAGGTTGAATTTTCAGTTCTAAAGCGCTTAGGAGGAGTGATCTCTTAAAATTTGTATCTGCCAAGTCAGCCACTTCACAAGAATGTACGTGTGGTATCAGGTAAGATTCTATAATTGCATGTAAAAATACATGTGCTGAATAGGCTACAGAGACAGGGAAACAGGAATTCACATATTTGTTAACTTTAAAACACATGGAGAAATATTTTAACAAATAATTGACTAGATTTATAACTCCTACCCTAAATAATGCAAAAGGCAATTCCACTATACACCATGCCTTCTCTGAACTGCTTGCATTTCTATTTTTTTGGTTTATTTTTCTCCACCTTATTAGGATTAGTTGTCAGAGTCTAGTAGGGTAGGTGTTAGTGTGAGGTATTCAGTATTTTGAAAGGAAAATTGGAAAATGAATCCAATGTGTATGTAAATATGTGATACACAAAAATCTTCCCACTCTCATCCAGAACAATGCCTTGACATTACAATCGCCCAGAGTAAGACACAATTAGAAGAGAAGAGTTAGAAAATCTCTGAATAAATATCTAGAATGGAATATGCTCAGGAGTTCACAACCTTGGAGGAGGTAGAGGAGATTCCAAAAGTAAGGGACAGTGTAATCATTCCAAAAACATGGAGCTCTGCTGGCCTAAAGACTTCTTGAGAAACTGCCTCTGAGGTTGGGCACTTGGAATATATGTTGTTGTCGGGAGCTTCAGCTTCGTTTGTAGTGAGACCATCAAATCAGGGTCTTCATCTATGTGACCTGAAGGACATGGTTTCTTATTTTCCACTGAACATGAGTCAGCAGTGCTGAATACTCTCTTTGTAGGTAAACTGTGGACATGGGGGGCTAAGTGTATCCACATGGGCCTGTGAAGCTATTTGGTCATTCTCCACTTTTCGTGTTGTTTCTTGGTGCTGCACTGGGATTTTGGTATTTGTTTCACGAAATACAAAGAATTCAACTGTTACTCTGTGCGTGAGGGAGTTCTGTCACGTGTGGTGGGTCAGGGCCTGCAGGAGAATGCACCAAACAGGCTTATATCCAACATAGTTGCCCCCTTGACCATAGCAACCTGATTCTTAATATTTCCCTAAAACCTCTGCATATAACAAGATGCCTTTACATTGAAGGGACTGCTGGCTGCACCATATCAGTCACAAGCAATTTGGAAGCCAAAGGCAGATCCACATGACCACACCGCAGATGTTTTATCACACACCAGCCCACCACTGCTCTAGGACCACTCCTCAGGAGGCTCCAACTTCCTGGCATCTCTGTTCTGCACAATTTTTATGAAAACCAGTCAATCAAGGCACTGACTGTTATTCTCATGATCAGCCACAAGATATTCAAAGAATCTCCAGTGCCAACTTGTCACGGGAATATTAAAAATTTCATGATATATTGACCTAGCCATTTTTCAAGGATGAAGTTGGAGGCATTCTGGAACTATTAAATGGTGAGGAAGCTCATTTCAATGAAATATCTGGAGATGTCTCACAGGAAAGGCTTCCCAAAGAGTGGCCAAAAGGTCACATGAATCCTTGAAAATTGAGGTCTACAATGTGAGGTCCATGTGTGTTTTGACTCTCAACAATGGTTGCCAAGTTTTTCAGAATAAAATCATGTGATATCCTGGCTGAGATTTCCAGTGCTCTGTGAATAGCTACCCTGGGCCTAGATCTCAGTTTCCAAGGGCGACTATCGTGCGTGGCCTCCTAAAATTCCAACACTATTCATGGCAATACTTCTCTGAGTTCAGTACGAGAACTCAGTCTTTATGCGGAATCCCACCAAAGTTCAAGCCAAGGTGGACCATGTCATCTCTACTAACCGCCACAAAAATGACTACAATTAAAACCAAAACACTCCCACATGGCCCTCATTTTATTCCATACAGACACTCATCATAACCTCTGGCTGGAGGTTTCCGTGAGGGGTGCAGCCCAAGACAGTGTCCAAAATAAGCTCCCTTGCCCCTCATTTGCCTAAAGTCAGGGTGGCCTGGACACCCTTCCTGTGAACTAAGAGTGATCAAATAGGCCTGTCGTTTATTTTGCTCTGCTTCTTAAATTTGAGGCCTACTGATGGTGGGATTTAGATTCTTCATGTGAATTGGAGTCATGAGAAAACCCAGTCACCTATGGGCTAGAATCTGCAGGGCTTTGAAGAACTTATTTGACCCAAAGGAGCCCTATTCTCACTTGATGGAGGTCAGGAACCTTACCAAGGAAGGAGAGAGACTTCATCCACAATGATTGCTCTTTTGGACATTTTGCTTTTGGATGCATACATGGGATCTCTCTTTAGATCCATCAGGTTCAGAGAATCTAAGCCACAGAATTACACAAGGTCAAGGGGCAACAGAACAATAGGTAAGGAAAAGGCCCAAAGCATGGTTTCTCCACTGAGTCTTTACTGGTCACACTGATATCTGAGTTTTCTGAGATGCTCGCCATGCCCTTCATTTAACCAATACATGGCCGTGTCACAGAGTTTGGAGGTGGTACATATCTTGGACACAAAACCATGAGCCTATTCTGGAGAGTGGCCAGAATTCAGGAAGCAATCAGTAACTTAGGAAGATAGCAGGTGTTGCCGATCCATAAGGCAAGGCGCAGTCCATTCATAAATTGGGAAGGATGAATGCTGGGAAGCTTTCTACTAGACAAGACTCATCCATTGATGCATTCTCTTTGCTAATGTCTACAACCACGGACACAGTGAGATACACAGACATGGAAAAACTCGCCTTTTCATACGACTTTCTGGAAACACTTTACTTCAAACCAAACAAACCGACTTTCGGACATATTCTCAGAGCATGAGAAAAAAACCACAAACCCACACCCACAGCCAGATAAGCACCTCCTTCCTCCAAGTAGGTTTGTGACTATCCGGAGTGTTCTCTGACTGATAGGCCATACTATGTTCCCCCGAAATAGCCTCTCCTATCTCACATCTGGTGTCCATGGGCAATTCTGTGAAGTTGTCAGGAGCCAGCAGTGAGCCACTACCTTCTTTGTCAGGAAAGGCCCCTCTTCATAGCTTTCCTGTCATTTGTCCATCCTCACATCAGTAGATACCAAGAAAGACTGACTCTGTCCTTGTTAAATCAAACAAGTGAGACCACTAGGCCTGGGACTGAGACAGGCTCTAGATGCCTGGCTTCCTGGATCCTAAGTTCAGAAAGTGCCATCACCAAAAAAGTGAGGTGAGGTAACTTCTTTCAGGAACTGAATGAGGTTACTGCCTTGGCAACCAGTTTGTCCTAACACATGCATCCAAGGTTCCCATGACATATAGGCTGACCGTATTTCTGTGACACTTTCACAAGTTAGAATGGTATATCAACCATAGGCACCCGGGAACAGCTCTCCACACAGGCCTCATTTGGTCCATCTTATCTACATTAAGAAGAGAGAGGCTGATTCAGACAAATGCCTTCATCCTGACCAGGTTGTTTGCCATGGAAGATGACTTTTGATCTCTCAGGACCTTCATACATGCCTACATCTTCTCCAGGGATCAATTCTGAATGTACCTTTGAGGTTCTCAGCAGGTGGACAATCCCCTACTTTCCTGTATTGTAAGACCAACTCTGTCCCTGCTCTTTTATAAAGGTAGATTGAGGGAACAGTTTATGGTTAGGGTTAATTACATGTTTGTTTTGGGTTAGGAACCATTTTGCTGGATGAATAATGGTATTGGGAATCTGTGATATATATAAGAATATAGAGTTGAAAAATATGTATGAAAACAGAAATTTAGTAAGATTTAAAGTCCATATTGGCATTGGGCCTTTGATTGGGATACTTAGCTTTGAATTACATTCTGCAGTGATGTCTCAGATAAATCGATAATCAATGACATAGGACCTTGTACCTTGGATGATAGATTGTAGAAAAGAACATCCACTCAAACAGGGATAGTCCATAGGATTAGGAAGATAGTCAGTAGGTTTTGCAAGAAGTGTGAGTACAGGATATGGACCAAAAGTTCTTTATCAATAGGGTTTCGGTAATAGAATGAATGTCAATGTCAGCACATGTGAAGAGTCAGTCACATAGGTAAACTGGGGAAAATATGTAGGAAAGGAAACATCAATAGAGACAGTAGGAAATCAGGCAAAGTATAAAGTGAGTGATAGGATTAGACATTTTAACAGGGTTGATATTCACTATATAATCTTCAAAGAAACAAATATGTAGTCACCAATAGGATGGACATTTGAGAGAATTAGGCAACCAAGACATCAATGTTTTTAGTAATCCATGCTCCCATTCAATTTAGGCTTTTGTACAAACATATGTGTGATCTTTGCATTTTGTATCCAAAATAGTACTGTGATAAAATGTATATGTAGATCAGTTGACATAAGTATTTTTTCCACCATTTCAGGGAGCAATATTTTGAAGACGTATAAATTAGTATTGCGGGTACAAAGAGGTGTACCCTGTGTCTATGAATATAGAGATAATGCATGAATAGATGATACTGTGGATAAATAATATAACTGATTCCACTTTAAATAATGGATTAAATTGATATCTTAAAATATATAAGAAATCTTATATTGATACACAGTCATTCATTCCTATCAGTTATACATCTAATGGTAATATTAGGGTTATGGTTTGTCATTAAGGGTGTGTGAGTTTTGCTTCAAAAGTAATTATGGAAATCGAAAATAATGTGTTTGTAAAGAAGTCTCATGAAGAGACTAGTTAAGAAACATGGAGGAATACATGTGTTCTGAAGCAGGAAGTAATTGAAAGTGAAACAAATTGATATAAATTAGCGAACTTGTGGATGAAATATATATCCTATGATGTGCATAAACTGAAGAAATAGTAATGTACCAGTGTTGAAAAAAAATGAACATCAAAATACATGTCATGTCCCATAGGAATCTACTTGCATTGATCTTAAACTTGGTCAGTAACTGTAGAAATATTAGGATTTGTATGCATCATTCACTGAAGTTAGTTTTCAGTACTAGGAAACAAATATGTATTTCAGGTGGATGAATATTTCTGAGAATAATCTTGTGAAAAGTTGATAATAAATCCACATACATGAACATGAATAAATTTAGGGAGTGTATAATAAGACACATATATTTCATTTTTTCAAAAATCTGGAGAGTGTATATATATATATATATATATATATATATATATATATATATATATACACACACACACACACACACTCACACAGACATTAAAAAGTAGCAATATATATGCCAATCAAAATTTATCATGAAATATATATAATCCACACATCCCAAAATATACTTTTTACTGAACATGGATTTATGTATAATTTTGTTCAGCTAGGAAGGTCACCAATAGTTTGAATTTTCAGTTCCAACAGCATTAAGAGGAGTGATCTCTTTTCACAATTTGCATCTGCCAAGTCAGCAACCTGTCAAGTATGTACATGTGATACCAGGTAGGATTCTATATGTGCATATAAAAACACATGTGCTGAATAGGCCACAGAGAAAGGGAGAGAGGAATTCACATATTTGTTAACTTTAAAAACACATGGAGAACTGTTTTAATTAAAAATTGACTAGATTTATAATTCCTACCCTATATAATGCAAAAGGCAAGTCCAATTATACAACATGACTCCTCTGAACTGCTTGTATTTCTATTCTGTTTTGGTTATTATTCTCCATCATGTTAGGATTAGTAGTCAGAGTCTAGTGGGGTATGTGTTAGTGTCCAAAATAAGCTCTCTTACCCCTAATTTGCCTAAAGTCATGGGGGCCTGGACACCCTGCATTTGAAGCAGGAGTGATAAAATAGGACTGCAGTTAATACTGCTCTGCTTCTCCATTTTGAAGCCTACTGCCTGTCAGGTATAGATTCTTTATGTGATTTGCAATAATGAGAAAACCCAAGCACTTCTTTAGGGCTTTGAAGATTTCATTTGACCCAAAAGATCCCTATTCTCACTTGATGTAGGTCAGGAACCTAACAAAGGAAGGCAAGACACTTCATCTACCATTACGGATCTTTTTGCCATTTTGGTTTGGATGCACACATGGGATCTTTCTTTAGATCCATCAGGTGCTGAGAATCTAAGCCACAACCTCACACAGGTCCAAGAGGCTGATTAAGACACATCCCTTTCCAAAGAAATTAAGCAAAGAGCCACAGGAGATGGCCATTCATTTTCATTTGAAAACTGTTTTCTTCAGGCTTCACAAAGAGGTGGCCTGAGGCAAAGACCTTCCTGACATTCAGGGCAACAGAAACATAGGTAAGAGAATGGCCCAAAGCAGGGTTTCTCCACTGAGAATTTCCTGGTCACACTGATATCTGAGTTTTCTGAGATGTTCCCATTCCTTACCGCTATCCAGTACATGGGCATGTCACAGAGCTTGGAGGTGGTACATATCTTGGACACAAAACCATGAGCCTATTCTGCAGAGTGGCCAGAATTCAGGAAGAAAACAGAAACTTAGGAAGATAGTAGGTGTTGTCCATCCATAAGGCAAGCTGCAGTTCATTCATAAATTTGGCAGGATGAATGCTGGGAAGCTTTCTACTAGACAGGACATATCCATTGATGCATTCTCTTTTCTAATGTCTACAACCACGGACACAGTGGGATACACAGATATAGAATCACTCACCTTGTCAAAAAACTTACTAGAAACAGTCTATTCCAAACCAAACAAACTGTCTTTCCTACCTATTCTCAGAATATGAGACAAACCACAAACTGACACTCACACTCACAAAGGCATCTCCTTCCCGCAAGTATGTCTCTGACTATCTGGAGTGTCCTCTGTCTGTTGGGCCATATTATGTTCCAATGAAATGTCCTGTCATGTCTCAGATCTGTCTCCTTTGCCAACTCTGTGAAGTTCTCAGGAGCCAGCGGTGAGCCACTACCTGCTTTCTCAGGAAAGGCCCCTCTTCAGATCTGTCCTGGCATTTGGCAATCCTCACATCAGTAGATACCAAGAAATACTGACTCTGTCCTTGGTACATCCAAACAAGTGAGCCCACTGGGATTGGGACTGGGACTGGCTCTGGGAGCCTGGCATCTTGGATTCCAAGTTCAGAGAGTTACATCACCAAGGAAGTGAGGTAGGTCACTTTCTTCAGGAACTGCATGAGGTCACTACCTTGGCAATCACTTTGATTTAACATTTGCTTCCAAGAGTCCAATGAGATAGAGGCTGCCCCTACTTTCGGTGACAATTTCACAAGATAGAATGGTATATCAAACATAGGCGCCTGGGAACATCTCCCCACACAGGCCTGGTTTGGTCCATCTTCTCTACATTTAGAATAGAGAGACTGATTCAGACACATCCCTTCATCCTGACAAGGGGGTTTGCCATGCAAGATGACTTTTGCTCTCTCAACTGCTTCATAGCTGCCTACATCTTCTCCAGGGATCATTTCTGCATGGACCTTTGAGGATCTCAGCAGGTTTAAGAACCCCTACATTCCTGTATTGTAAAAGCAACTCTGTCCCTGCTCTTCTGTAAAGTTTGATTGAGGGAAGAGTGTATGGTTACGGTTAATAAAAGTTCGATTTGAATCATTCTGCGGGATGAATAATGGTAATGGGAACCTGTAATATTTACAAGAATGTAAAAGTGAAATATAAGAATGAAAACAGTAATCTAGGTAAGATTTGAAGCCCAGAAGGGCATTGGGCCCTTGATTGGGATACTTAGCTTTGAATTATGTTCTGCAGAAATGTCTCAGATAAATCGATGTTCAATGGCATAGGACTTTGTACCTTGAATGATGGAATGTCAAAGAGAACTTCTAGACAAAAAGGGATAGTCGGTATTATTAGAAAGATAGTCGGTAGGTTTAGAACGAAGAGTGAGTATAGCATTTGGACCAAAAGTTCTTTAGCAATAGGGCTTCTGGTAGAGATTGAATGTAAATGTGAGCACATGTGAAGAGTCAGTCATAGTGATAATCTGGGGAAAATATGTAGGAAAGCAGATATCAATAGAGACATTAGGAAATCAGGCAAATGATAAAGTGAGTGATAAGATTAGACATTTTCAAGGGGCTTGAGGTTGAATATATAATCTTAGGAAGAAACAAATATGTAGTCAAGAATAGGATTCACATTTGAGAGCATTAGGCAACCTGGACATGGATGTTTTTAGTAATCCATCTTCACTTTCCATTTAGGTTTGGTAAAATCATAAGTGTCACCTTTGCTGTTTGTGTCCAGAATATTACTGTGATAAAATGTATATGTAAATCAGGTGACATGTGCATTTCTTCCACCATTTCTGGGAGCAATATTTTGAAGACCTATAAATTAGTCTTGGGGGTACAAAGAGGTGTACCCTGTGTCTATGAATATAGAGATAATGCATGAAAAGACCATACTGTGAATAAATAATATAACTGGTTCCACTTTAAATAATGGATTTAATTGATATCTGAAACTAAGTAAGAAATCTTATATTGATATACAATCATTCATTCCAGCTAGTTGTACATCTAATGGTAATATTAGGGTTTGGTTTATCATACGGGTGTGTGAGTTTTGCTTCAAATGTGATAATGGAAATCGACAATAATGTGTTTGGAAAGAAGTCTCATGAAAAGAGCAGTCAAGAAACATAAGAAATACATGTGTTCTGAAGCAGGAAGTGACTGAAAGTGAAACAAATGCGTATAAATTAGCGAACTTGTGGATGAAATATATATCCTATGATGTGCATAAACTGAAGAAATAGTAATGTTCCAGTGTTGAATAAAAATGAATGTCAAAATACACATCATGTCCCATAGGAATCTGCTAGCCTTGATATTAAACTGGGTCAGTTACTATAGAAATATTAGATTTTTTTTTTGGTGTTATAATAGAATTTATTTTACCACTAGCATGCCACAGAATGTTGAGGAAAGAGCAATGGATTTTTAGTTATTGCACTAATAATCTAACATTTAATGACTCTTTTGGATAGTCTAGAAATTACATAAGGCTATGTTACATAATTTTTTTTTAAATTTAACATTCATAAAAGCTTGGAGTTTTGCTAATATTTCTACTTTTTTATTTTTTATTTTTTCAGTTGTGATTGACCTTCATTTTGTTTATTTGTATGTGGTGCTTAGAATAGAACCCAGTGTCCCACACATGCTAGAAAAGCATGTTACCACTGAACCACAAACCCAGCCCCTCCACTTTTATCTTTACATCGAACATGCCTCTCCCTCATCTTTACTCACTTTCTTCCTCATTTTCCCCCTTCTCTCTCTTCCTTTTTCGTTTTCCTTTCATATCTGTTTTTCTCTCATGTCATTACAAACAGTAGTATGCTATGAAATTTAAATTTAAGACTGTTTTTTATAGTCATTGTATTTTTCTTGAGAAAATTTAATAATTATAATCACCTGATAGATATATTAAAATACATTTTTATACATATGTATCTATATTCATGCATATGCATTACATATATATATATATATATATATATATATATATATATATATATATATATATATATATATATACACATATATATTTAAAAGTACTTTGATTAGCCTGTTAAAAATAATATAGACCAAAACTTTCTTAATTCTCAAGCCTTCCAGAATTAACATCTTACAGTGAAAATCAAATAAACATATTTAAATAAACAGGTATCATTCTTTTTTATCAATACTGATAATTTAAGGTTTTATATCACATTAAGCTGTAATATGGCATATTAAATCTTATGAATTAAAAAAAAGTTTTTTGAATTACCTATTATTTAAGGACCATATGCACTGACATTTTAAATGGCTTTCTTGTGATTTTAATTTCTATCAATTGTGTATTAATTGCCAAATCCTTATTTTAGTACTTTTCATATTCATAATTGATATAAAGTCAATTGTTTAATTCTTCTTGTAAGTAATTACTTATTACAGTAGGGACATATTAATAATTCTAAATCTGTATAAGAAAATAGTGCAAAGATATTTTCATGCAAAATTAAGAATAATTGCGTGCTCTAAATGTCTGATTGTTGATACATATAACAAAGAGCTTTTGATCAGTCTCTTCCCCAGTAAAACATAAAATGCAAAGATATTGTTGGGTATATACGTACAAATAAAGATAAAGAAAATACATATTATCAGCTAGAAACTATTAAATAAAAGGTGAAAACAACAATCCAACAGATTGTACGAATTTGTCAGATGAGGTAGTATTCTGGAAGAATAGCCTAAGACTAGACCTGGTTCATGACAAAATATTCACGAAAAAAATAAAATTTGAAAAATATAGGAAATGCTATGAATTTTTCAAGAAGGTAGGTGAATTATCCTTTAATCTCAATTTATGTGCATTTTCAAAAGCCAATTTCCTGGTAAAATAAATTTGTGATAGTTACAACTAAACAAAACAAAGTTTTGCTTAGCAAAATGAATGCATCTCAACCCATTTTTAGCTGATTTCTTCCCACTCAATTTTAAACCGTTATTTATTTATTTATTTCTATTGGTTGTTCCAAACATTGCAAAGCTCATGATGTATCATCTTTGATACATTTGACTCAATTGGGTTATGAACTCCCATTTTTTCCCCAAATATGAATTGCAGAATCACATTGGTTACACATTCACATTTTTACATAATAGCATATTAGTGACTGTTGTATTCTGCGACCTTTCCTATCCCCCAATATCCCCCCTCCCCTCCCCTCCCATCTTCCCTCTCTACCTCATCTGCTGTTGTTCAATTCTCTCCACTGTTTCCCCCCCATTTCCCCTCAAATCCTCTTATATGTAATTTTGTGTAACATTGAGGGTCTCCTACTATTCCCATATGCTTTGCCTTCTCTCTCCCTTTCTCTCCCCCCACTCGTCTTTGTTTAATGTTAAACTTTTCCTCATGCTCTTCCTCGATGTTCTTTTCTTAGTTGCTCTTTTAATATCAAAGAAGACATTTGGCATTTGTTTTTTAAGGATTGGCTAGCTTCGCCTAGCATAATCTGCTCTAATGCCATCCATTTCCCTGCAAATTCTATGATTTTGTCATTTTTTAATGAAGAGTAATACTCCATTTTGTATAAAAGCCACATTTTTTTTTATCCATTCATCTATTGAAGGGCATCTAGGTTGGTTCCACAGTCTAGCTATTGTGAATTGTGCAGCTATGATCATTGATGTGGCAGTATCTCTATAGTACGCTCTTTTAAGATCCTCAGGAAATAGTCCGAGAAGGGTGATAGCTGGGTCAAATGGTGGATTCATTCCCAGCTTTCCCAGGTATCACCATAGTACTTTCCAAATTGGCCTCACCAATTTGCAGTCCCACCAGCAGTGTACAAGTGTACCCTTTTCCCCACATTCTCACCAACACTTATTTTGTTTGACTTCATAATGGCTGCCGATCTTACTGGAGTGAGATGGTATCTTAGGGTGGTTTTGATTTGCATTTCTCTGACTGCTAGAGATGGTGAGCATTTTTTCATGTACTTGTTCATTGATTGAATGTCCTCCTCTGTAAAGTGTCTGTTCAGGTCCTTGGCCCATTTGTTTATTGGGTTATTTGTTATCTTATTGTTTAATTTTTTGAGTTTTTTGTATATTTTGGATATTAGGGCTCTATCTGAAGTGTGAGGGGTAAAAATTTGTTCCCAGGATGTAGGCTCTCTATTTACCTCTCTTATTGTTTCTCTTGCTGAGAAAAAAAACAATTTAGTTTAAGTAAGTCCCATTTGTTTATTCTTGTTATTAACTCTTGGGCTATGGGCATCCTATTAAAGAATGTGGAGCCCGTCCCCACAGTATGTAGATCGTAGCCAACTTTTTCTTCTATTAGACACAGTGTCTCTGATTTGATATCTACCTCCTGGATCCATTTTGAGTTAACTTTTGTGCATGGTGAGAGAAAGGGATTCAGTTTCATTATGTTGCATATGGATTTCCAATTTTCCCAGCACCATTTGTTGAAGATGCTATCTTTCCTCCATTGCATGTTTTTAGCCCCTTTATCAAATATAAGAAAGTTGTAATTTTGTGGATTGGTTTCTGTGTCCTCTATTCTATACCATTGGTCCAGCTGCCTGTTTTGGTACCAGTACCACGATGTTTTTATTACTATTGCTTTGTAGTACAGTTTGAACTCTTGTATCTCTATACCTCCAGATTCACACTTCCTGCTTAGAATTGCTTTTGGTATTCAGGGTCTTTTGTTTTTCCATATGAATTTCATGATTGCTTTATCATTTCTACAAGAAATGCTGTTGGGATTTTTATTGGCACCGATTTAAACCTGTAGAGAACTTTGGGTAATATCAACATTTTGATGATGTTAGTTCTGCCTATCCATGAACAGGGTACATTTTTCCATCTTCTAAGATCTTCTTCTATCTCTTTCCTTAGGGTTCTGTAGTTTTCATTATATAAATCTTTCACCTCTTTCGTTAGGATGATTCCCAAGTATCTTATTTTCTTTGTGGATATAGTGAATGGAGTGGTTTTCCTCATTTCCATTTCAGAAGTTTTGCTGCTGATATACAGGAATGCCTTTGATTAATGCGTGTTGACTTTATATCTTGCCACTTTGCTGAATTCATTTATTAACTCTAGCAGTTGCTTTGTAGACCCTTTTGAGTCTGTTAAATATATTATCATGTCATCTGCAAATAGCGATAATTTACGTTCTTCTTTTCCTATTTTTATGTCTTTAATTTCTTTTGTCTGTCTAATTGCTCTGGCTAGTATTTCAAGAACTAAATCGAATAGAAGTGGTGATAGAGGGCATCCCTGTCTTGTTCCAGATTTTAGAGGGAATGCCTTCAGTTTTTCTCCATTTACGATGATGCTAGCCTGAGGTTTAGCATATATAGCTTTTACAATGTTGAGGTAACTCAACATTGTTATCCTAGTATTTCTAGTGTTTTGAACATAAAGGGAGGCTGAACTTTGTCGAATGTTTTTTCTGCATCTATCAAGATGATCGTATGGTTCTTGTCTTTAAGTCTATTGATGTGGTGAATAGCATTTATTGATTTCCGTATATTGAACTAGCCTTGCTTCCCTGGGATGCAAGTTTTTTTAGTGTTTTGAACATAAAGGGAGGCTGAACTTTGTCGAATGTTTTTTCTGCATCTATCAAGATGATCATATGGTTCTTGTCTTTAAGTCTATTGATGTGGTGAATAGCATTTATTGATTTCCGTATATTGAACTAGCCTTGCTTCCCTGGGATGAATCCTACTTGATCATGGTGCACAATTTTTTGATATTCTTTTGTATTACATTCACCAGGATTTTATTGAGAATGTTTGCATCCTAGTTCATTAGAGACATTGGTCTGTAGTTTTCTTTCTTTGAAGTGTTTTTGTCTGGTTTTGGGATCAGGGTGATTTTGGCCTCATAGAATGAATTTGAAAGAGCACCTTCTTTTTCTATTTCTTGAAATAGCTTGAAAAGTATTGGTATTAATTATTCTTTTAAGGTTTTGTAGAGCTCCGCTCTATACCCATCCGCTCCAGGGCTTTTTTTGGTTGGTAGTCTTTTGATGGCTTCTTATATTTCTTCCTTTGTTATTGGTCTGTTTAAATTGTGTGTGTCTTCCTGACTCAATCTGGGCACATCGTATGACTTAGGAAATTTATTGATATCTTCACTATCTTCTATTTCATTTGAATATAGGGTTTCAAAATACTTTCTAATTATCTTCTGTATTTCTGTAGTGTCTGTTGTGATAATGCCTTTTTCATGCCGTATGTTACTAATTTGAATTCTCTTTCTTCTTCTCTTCGTTAGCATGGCTAAGGGCCTGTCAATCTTATTTATGTTTTCAAAGAACCAACTTTTAGTTTTATCAATTTTTTCAATGTTTTTTTTGTTTCAATTTCGTTGATTTCTGCTCTAATTTTAATTATTTCTTGTCTTCTACTACATTTACTGTTGTTTTCGTTTTCTTTTTCTAGGTTTTTGAGGTGTAGTGTGAGTTCATTTATTTGTTTTTTTTTTTTTGAGGAAAGAACTCCAAGAAATGAATTTCCCTCTTAAAACTGGTTTCATTGTGTCCTATAGATTCCAGTATGTTGTGTCTGTATAGTCATTTGTCTCTAAGAATTTTTTATATCCTCCTTTATGTCTTCTGTAACCCATTGAACATTCAGTAGAATATTGTTCATTTTTCCATATGATGTAGGATTTTTCCTTCCTTCTTTTATCATTGATTTCCAGTTTCATTCCAATATGATCAGATATGGTGCATGGTATTATCTCCACGCCTTTATATTTACTAAGGGTTGCCCTATGGCATAATATATGATCTATCTGTGAGTAGGATCCTTGTGCTGCTGAGAAGAACGTGTATCCACGTCCTGCATGTTGGCTATCTTCATAATTCTATGTCTTGGAGTTGGTCTATTATGGTTTTGAATGTTTGAGGTCATGTAGGCTTCAAGGATTTGGCAATCCATTCCATCTTTCATCTCTGGGAAGTTTTCTAGAATTATTTCATTTAATATGTTGTCCATTCCTTTGGTTTGAATCTCTATGCCTTCTTCTATCCTAATGACTCTCAAATTTGTTTTTTTATGACATCCCATATCTCTTAAATAGATTGCTCATGGGATATAAGCATCTTTTCTGTGTTGACTATATTCTTTTCAAGTTGATAAACTTTGTATTCATTATCTGATCTTCTGACTTCTACATGATCTAGTCTATTTACAATATTCTCGTTTGAATTTTTAATGTGGTTTATATTTTTCTGCATTCCTAGGATTACTGTTTGATTTTTTTTAAGATCTCTGTCTTTTGGTGAAGCTCGTTCTTTGCCATTTGAATTTGTTTGTTTAATTCATTTTCAAAATATTCTTTTATTGCTTGGACTTGCTGCCTCATGTCTTCTCTAATATTTCTTTCCATCTGAGTTAGGGATGCATTGAGTTTTTTCCCTATCCCTGTTTCTGATGATTCTAGGTCCTCCTGTAAAATTAAGTTGTCCGGCATTATTTGTACACCTTTTTCCCTTGTTTTTTCGTGAAGTTCACATTACTTTCCAGCTCCATTTGATTGCTGTGTTTCTGCTCTCTTCTATATATTTGTTTTGGTTTTATATATCTCTATTGACTCTCCTTTGTGTTGGTAGACTGTGAATGCTAAAGTGGATTCCACTGGGAAGGAATTCCGACGGCCGAGCTCCAGTGATGTCACCTCTCTGCTATGGTGGGCCCCAGGCTCTTTGCCCGGGTGTTCGCATGGGGGTGTGGGACTGTACTGTCTCTGTTTGGTTTCAGCTCCCGGTCGCCGGCGTGCAGGTGGTCACGAGCTGTCCAGTCGCGCAGTCAGCTGGTGGGCTGTCACCGGCGGTTGTGCGATCTCTAGCCACCCATTAGGGCGGGCATATGGCAGGCGATTGGTCGCTGGTGGGCAGGCAGTCTCCAGCCTTCCAGTCGCACCTGCAGCGGGCCGGCTGTTGCCGGCGGGCGAGCGTTCTCCAGGCGCCCAGTCACGCGGGCCTGGCCTCTAGTCCCCTGGTTTCTCCTGCTAGTCCTGGTTTCTCCTGCTAGACCAGATTTCCCCTGAGTAATGCCCTCGGCAGCTCAAACTGTACTCTGGCTTGCCGTTTCTTGGGTGTGGATTGTGTCTATTGGGAACCCCAGCACTCTATTTTTATTATTTTTTCCGTTTGCCCTTTCCCCCATCCCTGGCTAGACAGATTTCGTTTTCACCACTGATGGGAGGGGGAGTTGAAGGTCAGGTGCCTCTAGTTTCCCCCCCCCAATCTTTATGCAGGCTCTCTCTGAAAATCCCTCCCCTGGAAAGCTTAGGAGAGATTTTATGCAAATTTCCTACTGTATGGGAGATGAGCGGAAAACACACAACTGTTTTATTGTTGCAATCTATCGGAGAGTGGCGGTGGTTACTTCAGCTCTCCAAGATGGTGGCCATTGGTTTCCTTGGTGGAGTTTCCGTTGTGGGGTATAGAACTGTAGAGCTTCCTTGCCTGACTGAAATCCCGAACTCGGCCTGGGGCTCAGTGCGGTGTCAGCCGGCAGGATTCCACAGAATCTGCAGCAACGTTTCTCCCTGGATGCTAGTCGCTTCTCGGTGGTGCCTCGATGTCTGCAGCCATGGGGCGGGCCACAGGGATCAATAAGCCCGGATCTCCGGTTGCATATTCAGCTCACGTTTGAGACTCAATTACCGGACCTCGTTGGTGGAAATCATTCTTTTAGGTTTCGGTGCACACCCATTTTTCTATAAGATCCTAACAAGATAGTCTTTTGTCATTTTAACTCGTTATTCACCTGCAATGTGGCGTGGTACATTGGGTGTGATGCACTCTATTTGCGGCCAACTTGCAATGTTGAAATATTATTTTAGGTTTCGGTGCACACCCATTTTTCTATAAGATCCTAACAAGATAGTCTTTTGTCATTTTAACTCGTTATTCACCTGCAATGTGGCGTGGTACACTGGGTGTGATGCACTCTATTTGCGGCCAACTTGCAATGTTGAAATATTATGTTTTGTATGCACCATTTACTGAAGATAGTTTTCAGTACTAGGCAACCAATATGTATTTCAGGTTGATGAATATTTCTGAGAATAATCTTTTGAAAAGTTGATTATAAATCCACATACATGAATATGAATGAATTTGGGGAGTGCACAAAAAGGCACATATATTTCATATTTTGAAAAATCTGGAGAGTATATATATATATATATATATATATATATATATACACACACAGAGACATTACAATGTAGCATTATGTATGCCAACCGAAATTTATCATGAAATACATATCATCCACGGATCCAACAATATTAGTTTTACTGAACATGGATTTATGTATAATGTTGTTCAAATAGGAGGCTCACCCATAGGTTGAATTTTCAGTTTCAACAGCGTTTAGGAGGAGTGATATCTTCTCACAATTTGTATCTGCCAAGTCAGCCACCTCACAAAAATGTACGTGTGATACCAGGTAGGATTCTATATATGAATATAAAAATACATCTGCTGACTAGGCTACAGAGAAAGGGAGAAATAAATTCACATATTTGTTAACTTTAAAAACACACGGAGAACTATTTCAACAAAAAAATTGACTAGATTTATAACTCCTACCGTACATAATGCAAAAGGAAAGTCCAACAATACCAAACATGCCTCCTCTGAACTGCTTGTATTTCTATTCTGATTGGGTTATTATTCTCCATGATATTACGATTAGTAGTCAGAGTCTAGTAGGGTAGGGGTTAGTGTCAGGGATTCAGTATTTCAAATGGAAAATTGGAAAATGAATCCAATGTGTATGCAAATATGTGCTACACAAAAATGTTCCCACTCTCATCAAGAACTATGGCTTGACATTACTTTTGCCCCAAGTAAGACACAATTAGAGGAGAAGTGTTAGAAAATCTGTGAATACATATCTGGAATGGAATATGCTCAGTAGTTCACAACACTGGAGGTGGTAGAGGAGTTCCCAAAAGTAAGGGACAGGGTAAACACTCCACAAACATGGAGCTCTGCTGGCCTAAAGACTTCTTGAAGAACTGCCTCTGAGGTTGGGCACCTGAAAAATATGTTGTTTTCTGGAGCTTTAGCTTCATTTGTAGTGAGACCATCAAAGCTGGGTCTGCATTTATGTGACCTGGAGGACATGGTTTCTTATTTTCCAGTGAAGATGAGGCAGCAGTGCTGAATTTGCTCTTTGTAGGTAAACTGTGACCACTGGGGTCTAAGTGTCTCCCCATGTGGACTGTGAAGCCATTTGGTCATCCTCCAAATTTCATGGTGTTTCTTGCTGCTGCACTAGGAGTTTGCTATTTGATTCAAAAATACAAGGAGTTTTAGTGGATCACAGTGCTGGAGAGAGTTCTGTCACATGTGGTGGGTCAGTTTCTGCAAGAGAATGCACCAAACATACTTCTAGCCCACATATATTGCCCCATTGACGATAGCAACATGATTCTGAACATTGCCCTGAAATCTCTCAATATTACAAGATGCCTTTACATAGAAGGGACTGCTCGCTGCACCATGTCAGTTCCAAGCCATTTGGAAGCCAATGGAAGATCCACAAGGCCCCACCACAGATGTTTTATCACACACCTGACCACCACGTCTCTAGGCCCACTACTCAGCAGGCTCCAACTTATTGGCATCTCTGTTCTACACGATTTTCATAAAACCCAGTCAATCAAAGCACTGTCTGGTATACTCATGACCAGCAACAGGACATCCAAATGTCCTCCATTGCCACCTGGTCATGGGAATTTCAAAAATTTTATGGTATTTTTGTAGCCATTTTTCAATGATGATGTTGGAGGCACTGTGGGTTAAAATTCTCTCCAGAACCATTAAATGTAGAGGAAGCACATTTCAATGAAAGCTTTGGAGAATTCTCACAGGCAAGGCTTCTCAAAAAGTGGCCAAATGGTCACATGAAGCCAGGCCCATTGTGGTCTACAATGAGGACCATGTGTGTTTCGACTCTCAACTATGGCTGCCAAGTCTTTCAGAATAAAATCACGTGATATCTTTGCTGTGATTCCCAGTGCTCTGTTGAAAGCCACCCTGGGCCTAGATCTCAGTTTTCAAGGGGGACTCTCATGCATGGCCTCCTAAAATCCTAACACAATTCATGGCAATAATTCTCTGAGTTCAGTTCCAGAACTCAGACTCTAAGGGGAATCACACCAGAGTTCATGTCAAGGTGGACCCAGTTATCTCTTCCAACCACCAAACAAATGGCCACAATTAAAACCAAAACACTCCCACATGGCCCTCATGATCTTTCATATAGACACTCATCATAACCTCTGGCTGGATGTTTCCATGAGGGGCGAAGCCCAAGACAGTCTCCAAAATAATCTCCCTTGCCCCTTAATGGCCTAAAATCAGGGTTGCCTGGACACACTTTCTGTGAACCAGGAGTGATCAAATAGGCCTGCTGTTAATACTTCTCTGCTTCTCTAATTTGAGGCCTACTGACTGTGGTGTTTATTTTTTTATGTGAATTGGAGTCATTAGAAAACCAAGCACTTATCGGCTAGCTTCTGCAGGGTTTGAAGAAATCATTTGACCCAAAGGATCCCTATTCTCACTTGATGGAGGTCAGGAACCTAACAGAAGAAGGGGAGAGACTTCATCCACAATGACTGCTCTTTTGGCCATTTTGGTTTTGGATGCACACATGGGATCATTCTTAAGATACATCAGGTGCTGAGAATCTAAGCCATTGCCTCAAACAGGGCAAAGAGGCGGATTCAGACACATCCCTTTCCAAAGCAATTAAGCAAAGAGGCACAGGTGATGCCCATTCATTTCCATTTGAAACCTGTTTTCTTCAGGTTTCACAAAGGGGTGGACTGAGGCAAAGA